>NW_020536999.1:1709504-1735323 GCF_003426905.1 Ctenocephalides felis | reverse complement strand
GGTTATTATTATTATTATTATTATGTGTAATTTAGCCATATAACTCACAGGGTATGTAAATAACTCTGATTGTATATAATATGAAAATAAAAAAAATAAAAAAAATTACAAAATTTTCAACTGCTCTTATTAAACTCTTATCATTACAGGCCTATGCCATCCAGAACAATGCGACCAATTCTTCCTCTGCACCAACGGCACTCTAACTTTGGAGACTTGTGAAAATGGACTTTTGTTCGACGGCAAAGGGGCTGTCCACAATCACTGCAACTACAACTGGGCTGTCGATTGCGGACACAGAGTCCACGATCGTAAGAAGAATATAGATACTGAATAATGTTTTAAATAAAATGAAACAAATCCATCATTGTATTATTTTTTTAGCTACCCATTATCGACTGAAGGATGCCTGTACCACTTTGGAATCTACCCAGACAGTGCAGATGCTCCACAACTTATGTGAAATGTGCTCACGGAATACCTTATCCACAACATTGCGAGGTAATAGACAATAGTAATAAAATATCCCCAATTTATATTAACTATATGACCCGACAGACGTTGTCCTGTACCCATGCCTACAAATATAATATACTAATATTTACCGTTTACATAAAAATAATAATTATTGTTTTTTATTACTCTTCACGCCAAAATGCATATACATTTTACAATATGAGCGATGTTAAATGTAGAACTGCTTTAAATAAAATGATAAGTATCAATTCCCATACTATATTCGAAGTTGAATTCTTTTAAACGGTATAACATAACCATAACCATAACATAACACTGGTGCTTCATGTTGGATTAAATTAATTTAATTTTTAATTATTTAAGATATCTAAAATTGCATCTTAAACTTCTCCTAATCGATATCGTTAGGGCTGAATTGTATGCATTCATCTTTACTTTTCCGTTTGTTGTTCTGAAGTGAAATTTTTACGAATTTTAAAATTATATATTGAAAAAAAACTATATTGAAAATTTAATATCCGAATCTTGTGTTGGCGCCCCCTAAGGCGTGCGCTCGTATTTTTCGCATGCATTGCATTAAAGGTAGGCTGATTAATACTTAATTTAATATTTTAAGTGAATTAATTTGTCATATCCTGTTCACATGTGTATCATCCAATCTGCCATACATATACTGTATTTTATATTATTTTTAATTTCTGGCACATGTCAGCTGCTTTTTGGCAATAATAATGTAGACATTTCATTTTTAACTATCCGTAGGGTAAGTTATTGTAAAGGGCCGAAAATCGAAATCGAAAATTTTTACATTTCTCGACGTTTTGAAGGTTTCAGAAATTTTGGTATACTTCAGAAAAAATGGATGTGTGTGTGCTATGTGTGTGTGTGTGTGTGTATGGATACAAATTTCCAGTCACGTTTTCGGGCGCACGAATCACCGATTTGAATGGTTCAAAAAACATTCGATTCCTATTGATAGGGCGAAGAAGAGCATTAGTATTTGGTAAAAGCAGGTCCAGCCGAGAGATCGGAGAGCAAGGAGTGTGCAGAAAATAGAAATCGAGTTTTGAGAGAACGGAGCATCCTACTTGAATTATCTAAAAAACATTCAATTAGTAATGATTGGGAGAAGTGGTTATTAGTTTTTAACAAAGGCAGGCCTAACCATTTCGGAGATACAGAGCTAAATGTGCAAAAATGGCATTTTTGAGAAAACTAAGCGTCCGATTGAATGATTTAAAAAACTGTCTGCTTGTTTTTTCAACAAATAATTGATTTGAAAAAAAAAAATTGTTTCAATTTTTTTTTTTCTAAAACAATTTTTTTTTTTATATATCAAAAATAATTTAGATTTTAATTGTAATTCTGACTAAAGTTCTAATGTACTTTAAACAAATATGTTTAACTTTGCAATTCAGTTTATATAATTCTTATAAATATTAGACAATGTGTTTTTTTTTCATTTATTTCTATAATATTGCATATAAATCCCAGTACTTTATAATCACATACATCCTCAAAAATTTCCTTAACAAACTTCAGAAGGATTTATCAAATTCGAATAATCGTTTAGGAGGAGTATACAGTGAGTGCTTGCAATTTAATATGAACTTTATATAATAGCAATAAAGCTCAAATTGATTCTACGTTTTAGTTAGAAAACGTTTGTATGAGAAAAAAAGGGGCTGTTTTTAGGTTTTCCCGGAAATTATTCGATTCTTTCTCGCTGTGAGAACCATCCTTGGATTTCAACAAACATTTTAAAAAAAGAATTCGCCAAATTGGTCCAGGCGTTGTTGAGTTATGCGCTCACCAACACATTTTGCGATTCATTTTTATATATAAGATTTAATCATTTTGCAGCCTGGACTAGCCTATGATGACAGAACTCACTCGTGCAACTGGCCTGATCTTTTACTTGACATATGCAACCCTGAAGGTATTACATATTATAACTTTTTAGTAAAGTATGTATTTATATATATATAACTTTTATTATTAACAGCTGTCGTTGGATTCAAATGCCCGACAAAAATCCCATCAAACACTTCGCTGCTAAATTCTGGCCGTTCCCAAGATTCCCAGTGCCCGGAGACTGTCACAGACTCATTACTTGCGTAGAAGGTACAGTAACTGATATAAAACAAATATGTATTACTACTATATGTCTATTACTACCTAGGTCATCCCCGTCTGGTTCCTGTGGTGACAAGCAATTATTCGACCAAAATACCCTGTCATGTTTGGACCCCGAAGAGCACAACATTTCCTGCAACGGCAAACATTTGTAATTTAAACAAGCAGACACATCATTTCAATAATTTTAATAGCAAGAAATGTAGCTGCAAGCTCTCTCTAAAATGTTCTAAATACAATCATGTTATGTTATTAATTTATATATTTTAATATGATCTCTTTCAAAAACAAGTATATATGTAGAATCAAATTTGTAAATATGTTTTCAAATTATACAAATATATATTAATATTTATAAATTGTTAGTTTTTTTACAATTTATAGATCTGACTTACGTTGCAGTTACCAGAGAGAAGTTTTGACTAATTTATACACAGTTTTAATCACTGAAAACCATTTTTAATAAACCATAAGAAGTAGAATAGCTTAATAATTCAAACACACATTACAACACACTTATTTTATTATTAAAACACAATAATATTAAATACAAATTTGCTTTTCACTGTACGTCAACGATCTTCTTCCAAATTTCGCGACATGTGCAAAAAGTGTTGCCACATTCTAATATTATATTTTTTTCAAAAATAAAAAATAAACTTTGAATTTGCTTTATTATAATTTTAAATTTATTTATATTATGTTTTATAATCAGTTTGTAAATAAATATTTGTAAAAATTTAATTTTAGCGCGTTTTATATTAAAAAATAATTCGATTTAAATCAACTGTCAAAGTAATGTGTTGCCACATTATATAATAATATTTTTTTCAAAACCAAATAATAAACTCTGAATTTGCTTTAATACAATTTTTAATATATTAATTTTACGTGTTTATAATCAATTTGTAAATAAATAATAATAAAAATTTGATCTTAGCGCGTTTTTTTATTATAAAATAATTCGATTTGAATCGACTGTCTAAAGTAATGTGTTGGCACATTATATAATAATATTTTTCCAAAAATTAAACTTTGAATTTGCTTTAATATAATTCTAAATTTATTTATATTATGTGTTTATAATCAATTTGTAATTGTTGAATAGTGAAAATTTGAGTTTAGCGCGTTTTTTATTATAAAATAATTCGATTTGAATCAACTGTCAAAGTAATGTGTTGTCATGGTAACCGTTATTGACAGTTCAAACTACTGTATTTATTTTTACTAATTTTTATATATTTCCGTTATTTTACACTATTTAAATATGTTTTTATTTATACTTTTTATAAAAATTAGTACGATATTGACTCAAATACAATAACTGCACGATGGTGAGTAATATTTTTAAAGGACTTATAATAACCTAACCTCTTTGACATCAGGATAAATATAAATACAATTTATATTAATTCTTTTATATTTTTAGGCTCAGTTTTGTCCTGATGAACACGGTGCCACAACCACTTTATTAGACTACGCAAATCGATTAAATAAAGAAAAATTTGATTCACAATTAGCTCTCAGAAGAGACCGGCTTGGAGATGAAAAATTATTTCTACGAAGACTCCATTTGGAACGGAGGGAGGCCGAGTTGGAAGAAGCAGTCGTCAGGGTAATAATATATATAATATTATATATATATATATATGGTGTGTGTGCGTTATATTAATTATGTTTTTAGTCCCAAGAGATGAAAGTTTTAGCAGCCGAGCAATGTAGACAAGAAGAAAGTCTAGCTCGTGAAGTAGCCAGAATGAAACAGGAGGAAATTCTGGAAAAAAAACGCAGACAACTAGTTCGAGAGAGTAGTTATGAAATTAAAGCTCTCGAAGAAAAGTTAAGAGCTGCTTATTGTGTTAAAGTGCAGCAGTCACAAATTGCTGAAAAGGAAGCACAACGACTAAAAAATAAAGTCTGTATCAAAAACAATACAACCCAAGTGATTATATATTTATACTTTATTTCTTTTACCAGGAAGATGAGAAGCGTTTATACCAGCAATTAGAAATGGCTCGCATGAAGGAAGAAGATTTTCTGAAGCACAAAGAACAAGAGGATTCCAAAAAGAAACAAGATTACAAACGTGAACTGCAAGAGCAGATCATAACGTCACACCAAATGAAACTTTGTATGTACGAAGAGTATTTAAGAGAGAAAAAGATGATCGATGATGTTGTCCAGAGATTGCATGACGAGGACATGAGGTAAGAATAGATAAGATAGAATAAGTAATAAATAAATAAAATGAGAATAGATCTACTCTTACATGAGTTAAGAAATAGATAAGATAGAATAAGTAATAAATAAATAAAATAAGAATAGATCTACTCTTACATATCAGAATAGATAAAGACTCTAGAGACAATGTTTTGTCTATTATTATTGTGATTATTTTTCAGAGAGTTGGAATTGAAAATGGAGAAAAAGAATCGAACAAGACGCGAAATGGAGGAGTTTAAATGTGCTCAAGAATTGTGGAGGAAACGTGAAAGGGAATACTTGGAGGAGGAGCAAAGAAAGGTTGCTCGAGAAGCTGCCAGGACTCAAGATAATGAGAAAGAAAGGTAATAGAATAATAACATCCATTGCAGGTATTTTTACCCTTTACAAACAATTGACTTCGTTTTTCGTTGTTTTTGATATGTAAATTTACGACATTTTTTTACATTTCTTAAAACGACTTGAAAATTTCGTTCCGAACGTATACATTAGTAAAAACTAGATAAAATTTACTAAAATTTAGTAAAAACTGTTATATGCACTTGGATATTAAAATTTTGAATAACTCGTCGTTGAAATTAGTTTTTTGATAATTGGCAACATATAGATACATTTTTTTACTTTTCTTCAAATAACTTTTAATTGTCTTACCGGACACTATAATTTGCTTGCATCAATAAAAACTAGATAAAATATACCAAAATCTAGTAAAAGCTGTTATATACACTTGGATCTTAAAACTTCGAATAATTCGTAGTTGAAAAGCGGACTTTAGTATCTTGATTTAAGGGGCAATATGTGGATTTAGGACATTTTTTCAGTTTTCTTTAAATTACTTTTAATTTTCTTTTCGGACATTGTAATTTGTTCACATTAGTATAAACTAGATAAAATTTACTAAAATCTAGTAAAAACTGTTATATACACTTGGATATTAAAATTTTGAATAATTCGTGACTTAAAGTATCTTGATCGTGTGCAATATGTGAATTTAGGACATTTTTTTTACTTTACTTCAAATAACTTTTAATTTTCTTTTCGGACATTATACATTGTTTACATCAGTAAAAACTAGATAAAATTTACTAAATTATGTAAAAATTTATATTATTATTATCTTATTATTTCTTATTGTTATTTTGTTATATTTTATTGTTTTTCTAGTATTATTTTATTATTCAGAAATTTTATTTATATTATTTATTAATTTTATTTTTATTATTATTTGCTTTTATTTTATATTAAATCATCATACTACAGATATTATTTTCATGTAAATTCTATCCTTTGCTCTTTTATTTATTTAAATTTATGTTATTATTTATCAAGTTGTAATAAATATTGTAATTAAAAAAAATGTAAAAACTGTTGTATACACTTGGATGTTAAAATTTTGTACAATTCGTAGTTGAAATGCGGACTTTAGTATTCCCATAATTTGCTTAGGAACATTTTTCTTACTTTTCTTCAAATAACTTTAAATTTTTATTCCGGACATTATAATTTATGTACATCAGAAACAACTAAAAATTTACTAAAATATAGTAGAAACTGTTTTATACACTTAGATATTAAAATTTTGAATAATTCGTAGCTGAAACGCAAACTTTAGTATTTCCACAATTTGCAACATCTTTTTACTTTTCTTAAAATAACGTTTAATTTTCATTCCGTGCATCATAATTTGTTTGCATTAGTAAAAACTAGAGAGAATTTACTAAAATCTAGTAAAGACTGTTGCATACACTTGGATATTGAAATTTTGATTAATTCATAGTTGAAACGCGGACTTTAGTATCTTGATCATGTGCAATATGTGGATTTAGGACATTTTTTCAGTTTTCTTCAAATTACTTTAAATTTTAATTTTGGACATTAAAATTCGTGTACATCAGTGAAAACTAGATAAAATTTATTAAAATTTTTCAATTAGTATTTTGTACACTTTGATATTAAAATTGGGAACAAAATGACGCACAAATGTTATTCACGGCATTTTTATGTTTAATAATTCTTTTTAATTTGGAGTTGTATAAAAAACTCTGTCAGTTTGGCCAGTGTTAATTTATATATATTATATGTTACTAATACTATTTAATTGAACAGAAATTATATATAAATTGTTACTTATTGTTATTGTTAATTTATATATTAATTGTTACTTGTTATTAATTTAACAGGAAAGCACGTTGGAAAGAAAAAGAAGCAGCCAAGGAGCGTGTACAAGCTTACATCATGAACAACATGAAACAAGAACAAGTAAGTACTAAAAACCTTTTTATACAACAACAAAAAAATCCTCAAAAGAATAAAAATTAATCCTGTCTTATGATTTATTTTTTATATATATATTTTTATAGAAACGTAAAGAGGATCTACAAAACATGCTGGAAGAATTAGCAGCTGAAGAAATGAAACAAAATAACGACGATGAAGAAAAAAGAGAAATTGAGATGGAATTAAGAAAACGACTCAAGATGAGACAGGATCTCGATGAGCAGAGATATTATAAAATGTTGAATTTGAAGAGACAAGAAGAAGAGGATGCATCATACAGGAGACAGGTAAAAGTTTTTATTCATTAGTACACAATTTATTTTATATTAAACACTCTAAAACAAAAGAAAGTACATAAAAGCCCCCTTAGAAGTGCAAGCAGTCTTTTCAACAAATTAATGTTTCAACAAATATTTTAAAATGAAGTAATATGAAAGAGATAAATATATACAAAGACTATGTATAGATGTATAAACTTATCCATAATCTCTCATACCAGACACACCTGTCGGACTGAGATATGGAAATGTATATAATTTTGTTATTAAATATTGATCCTTTATTTTTTTCTCGTAGGAGTTGGAGCGTTTAGCAGAGATGGCCAAATTGGATCAATTATCCGATGCCAAGCGAAGGATGAAAAGATTGGAGCATGGTCGAGCAGTCGAAGCAATGATAGAAGACAGGAGGAGGAGACGAGCTGAAGAAATGGCTCAGCTGGTGGAGAGCCATAAGCAGGAGCAGGACCGAGAAAAGATCAAGTCAGTTGAAGATTTAAATTATAGTTTCATACACACATTTTGTGATGTTATGATGATTCAATATCCATTTTTTTCCCAGGCAAAGGATGATAGAAGAAGAACGTATCAAACTTCTGAAAGAGCATGCACAGAATTTAGCAGGTTATTTGCCACCTGGTCTTTTAAAACCGGAAGACAAAGAGATTTTAGGAGAGTTATTAGTGTGTTCAACAAACAAGAACTGATTTTTTGGAATTTGTACTTTTTGTGAATAAATTGTTTGTTGATTATACACAATTTTTTGTTGAGTACCTGCAGAAGTTTGTTTTCAGCACTAAACAGCACTTTCAGATAATTTACAACACCTGCAGGCAATCTATAATTTTGGTAAATGCTATTCCAGATAATTTGAAACACTTTCAGACAATTTACAATACCTTCAGACAATTTGTAACACTTTCAGACAATTTATAACAATTTCAAACCATCTACAACACTTTCGAAGCATCTACAACCCTTTCAGACCATATGCAACCCTTACAGATTATTTACGATACTTCCAGACAACTTACAACAATTTCAGAGAGTATACAACATTCTCAGACCATTTGCAACCTTTCCAGACAATTCACCACACTTCCAGACCATTTGTAACCCTTCCAAACGATTTGTGACACTTCCAGACCATCAACAACACTTTCAGTGAACTTGCAACCCTTTTAGGCAATTTGCAACACTTTCATGAAACTTGCAACACTTTCAGGCAACATGCAATAATTTCAAACAATATACAACACTCTCAGACCATCTGCAACCCTTCCAGACAATTTCCAACTTTTAGACGACCTAAACCACTTTCAGGCCATTTACAACACTTCTAGACAATTTACAACTCTTTCAGATCTTCTACAACACTTCCATGCCATTTTACAACACTTCCAGAATGACCTGCAACCCTTTCAGACAATTTACAACACTTCCAGACCATCTGCAACTCTTTTAGACCATCTACTACGATTTGCAACACTTCCAGACCAATTGTAACCCTGTCAGGCCATCAACAACACTTTTAGGCAATTTGCAGACCTTTCAGAAAATTAGCAACACTTTTACGCAACTTGCAACCCTTTCAGACAATTTGCAACACTTTTACGCAACTTGCAACCCTTTCAGATCTTCTATAACACTTCCAAACAATTTACAATCCTTTCAGATCTTTTATAACACATCCAGACAATTTACAACCCTTTCAGACCATTTGCAACCCTTCCAGACCAGCACAACACTCGCCGATCATCAACATTCCTTTCAGGCAACTTACAACAACTTAAAAAACTTCTAGACAATTTAAAGAATATCCACGCAACTTGCAACCCTTTCAAGTAATTTAAAAAAACATCCAGACAATTTAAAAAAAAACTTCCAGACAATTTAAAAGACTTCCAGGCAACTTACAAACCTTTTTAGGCAACTTACAACAATTTAAAAAAACTTCCAAGCATTTTAACAAACTTTCAGGCATTTAAAAAAACTTCTAAGCAAATTGCAACCCTTTTTAGGCAACTACAACAATTTAAAAATCTTCCAGGCATTTTAACAAACTTTCAGGCATTTTAAAAAAACTTTCAAGCAACTTGCAACTCTTTCAAGTAACTTAAAATAATTTAAAAACCTTCCAGGCATCTTAACAAACTTTTAGGCATTTTAAAAAACTTCCAGGGAACTTGCAATCCTTTTCAGGCAACTTGTGACCCTTTTCAGGCAACTCGCAGCCCTTTTCTGGCAACCAGTAACAATTTCAGGGAACTCGCAACCCTCTCAGGCAACTTGCAACAATTCCAGGAAACTTGCAACCTTTTTCAGGCAACTTGCAACACTCTCAGACCATCTGCAATCTTTTCAGACAATATACAACCCTTTCAGATAATTTACAACACTTCCAGACAATTTCCAACACTTTCAGACCATTCACAATACTTCCAAAACAATTTATAACCCTTTCAGATCTTATAACACTTTCAGGCAATTTACAACCCTTTCAGATCTTCTACAACACTTCCAGACAATTTTCAACCCTTTCAGACCATTTACAACCCTTCCAAACCATCTACAACCCTCTTAGAACACTTGCAACCCTCTCAGGCAACTTGAAACCCTCTCAGACAACTTGCAACCCTCTCGAGCAACTTGGAACAATCTCAGACAATCTACATCTACAATCTTTTCAAGCAGTCGAAAAAAAAATTTGATAGAGATCTGCCAGACCGTTTCTTTGTAATTAATAATTTCTGTCAAGAAAGAGAGTTCATGCTCTTAACAAATGTTTTAAAATATTATAGGCCTACAAAAACTGTTTTAAAATCAAGTATTTATCAAGTTATAAAATATTTCTTATTATTCAAAACTAAAAATTACTTCAACAGATCATAAAATATATTTCATTTACTTACAAAATTTCATATAAACAAGGCACCGTCTCCTCCTCCACACATTTACACAAAAACTATTTACACAATCAATTTATTTTACCCTTTGTGACCAAGACCAAAATAATTGGAATTTCATTTGGAAGAATCCACAAGTTTGAGTTCCTCGTCCAATGACAATCTCCTGAAGAATCTTTCAATGTGATCCTCTGTGATTACCTCTAATTGATGTGGGGTCCATACTGGTTTGTTGTCTTTGTCTATTAATCTGGCACGAACACCTAAAAGAATAATAGAAATAATCATAAAATAAAACTAGTTGGGTGTATGGCATCGTGCCTTAAGGCAAATTGCTAGAACTTCCCGTACTGTAACGAAATGTTCGAGGAATACTGAATGTTTTCAAATAGATTATTATGAATATTGTAGCATTCTATTATATTATAATTATATAATATTTAGAATTATATAAACTGAATTGCAAAGCTAAACATATTTGTTTAAAGTATTTTAGAACTTTAGTCAGAATTAAAAATAAAATCTGAATTATTTTCGATATACAAAAAAATTTTTTTTTTTGAAAAAATAATACTCTCTCAAAAACTCGATTTCTATTTTCTGCACTCTTTGCTCTTTATCTCTGTAACTGCTGGACCTGCCTTTGCCAAAAACTAATCAGCACATCTCCTTATCAATAGGAATCGAATGTTTTTTGAATCATTTAAATCGGTTGATCCGTGCGCCCGAAAACGTGGACGAAAAATTGTATCCATACATACATACATACACGCACACACATCCATTTTTTCTGAGGTACGCCAAAATGTTCAGAAACCTTCAAAACGTCGAGAAATCGGCCCATTACGATAACTTACCCTACGGGAAGTTAAAAAACTCAACAAGATTTATCTTTACCTTCATGGAAGTCTGGATTTTGCAAGGAATGCACTGCAATAGTGTATTCCATTTGTAAACACTCGGCAAGAGATTTCATTTCTGATCCTCTTTGCAATTGTGCAAAAGTTAATTTGAGACTTGTCGGCGACATTTTTTTAATTGCCTGCACAAGAGAAAAGACATAAAGTATATATATATATATATATATATATATATATATATATATATATATATATATATATATATATATATATATATATATATATATATATAAATATATATATCATATATAAAAATGAATCGAAAAATGTGTTAATAAGTGCATAACTAAACAACGCATTTGGCCAATTTGGCCAATTCTTTTTTTAAAATGTTCGTTGAAGTCCAAAGATGGTTCTCACGGCGAGAAAAAATCGAATAATTGCCGCGAAATCCCTTAAAATAGCTCTTTTCTTTTTCACATACAAACGTTTTCTAACTAAAACGTAGAATCAATTTGAGTTTTATTGCTATTATATAAAGTTCATATTAAATTACAAGTACTCACTGTATACTCCTTCTGAACGATTATTCGGATTTTGATAAATCTTTCTGAAGTTTGTTAAGGAAATTTTCTAGGATCTGTGTGATTATAAAGTACTGAGATGTATGTGTAATATTGTAGAAATAAATGAAAAAAATTGTAAAAAACGACATGTCATTGTTTGCATTGAAAACAAATAGTAACTATCATCTGCCAAAAATTTCAATTTACTTATGAGCCTAGACAATGTTGGAATATGTATAATAAATTTATGATTATAAATGAAATGAAAATTTTGACTTTTTTTTACTATTTTTATATAACTGTTATTGTTAAAATACTTAATAATTAGTTAAATAAAAACTTATAATTTAAAAACATTTAAAAAATTGTGAAACAAAATATTTCTTTCATCAAAATACCTAAAAATTTGTAAAATAAAAAACTTATATTGTAAAAATTTTTGATGATAATAATAAAAATGATAATGATAATGATAATATTAATAATAATAATATAAGATACTTAAATTTGTTAAAATATCATAAAATAACCTAAAATTTGTTAAATGAAATAATTATATTGTAAAAGTATTGTAATGATTATTAAAATACTTATTAAATTTTTAAAAAGTACTTGCAACAAACAAACTAGTTATATTTAAAAATAATTAAAATTAACTAAATATAAATAAGTTTATAGTAAATAAATTAAATAATAAATAAATAAGTAATAAAATAACTAATAATCAAATTATATTAAACCTATAAAATATTGACTTAAGCCTTATTAGAATATTATTATACCGACGGCTTGTAAAATAAATAAATAAATAAGAAAAATGAAATGTCTACATTATTATTACCGAAAGGCAGCTGAGATGTGCCAGAAATTAAAATAATATAAAATACAGTATATATGTATGGCAGATTGAATGATACACATATGAACAGGATATGACAAATTAATTCACTTGAAATATGAAATTATGAAATATGAAATTAATCAGGGCCCTTTCTACTTTTAATGCGATGCATGCGAAAAACACGAGCGCACGTCTTAGGGGGCGCCAACAAAAGATTCGGATATTAAATTTTCAATACAGTTTTTTTTCAATATATAATTTCTTTGCATCTTTTACTAATGTTTCCACAATCTTTTTGAAATTCGTAAAAATTTCACTTTATAACAACAAATGGAAAGTAAAGATGAATATATACAATTCGGCCCTCACGATATCGATTAGGAGAAGTTTAAGAAGCAATTTTGGATATCTTAAATAATAAAAAATTCAATTAATTTAATCCAACATGATTTAATTTAATCCAGTATTATGTTATGGTTATGTTATACCGTTTAAAAGACTTCAATTTCCAATATAATAGTGTGAGAATTGAGACTCATCATTTTATTTAAAGCAGTTCTACATTTAACATCGCTCATATTATAAATGTATATGCATTTTGGCGTGAGGAGTAATTTAAAAAACAATAATTATTATTTTTAGGTAAACGGTGAATATTAGCATATAATATTAAAAAATTGTAGACAACGGTGCAAGACAACGTTTGTCGGGTCATCTAGTATATATATATATATATATATATATATATATATATATATATATTTTATTATACTCAATCAATTACTACCTTCAATGTATTATTAGCCCATTCGCTATTATCATCCTCCAGCTTCCTAATAATGTCTTCGACAGTGGGTGCAGTAAAGCACTTGTTAATCCTCTCCAGGACCGGTTCTAGTTCAAAAGGTATTCCATCGTTGATCTGGTATTTATCAAGGCACTTGTCAACGTCCTCACTGCTTCGACATTCAGTCAAATCCAATTGGAGGTCGTTCATGCTGCCACTGTCGCAGTAATGTGTGGCTATGCCTGCTTTGTAGACATCGCTGCCCTTCAGACGATGACCTGGATAAAGGACACATTAACATTAGTCTTTTTACATCAAAGTGATGAGAAATGTGTATTAGTTTTTAAGTGTATTTACCGGTCAGCCCCAAATACAATCCTAGTTTTCCCTGTAGGCGTGGCAAGAAATAACTTCCGCCAACGTCCGGAAACAGGCCGATGGCCGTTTCCGGCATTGCAAAAAGAGTCCTGTCGGTGGCCACTCGGTATTTTCCGTGAACAGACAAACCGACGCCTCCGCCCATTGTAATACCTAAAAACCAAAATATAATCCATAAAAATTAGTTATAAGACGATTTGACATTTTTCTACATTTCTTTTTAAAGCACGAAAATTTTTTATTGGGCACTTTTTTACAGTTTGCGTAGCAGAAACTAGATAAAATTTACTACAATTCTATACAAACAGTCTTATATACTGCTATACAAAAAGTTTGTATAAAGTGCTAATTTAAAAATTTATAAAAGTGCTAATTTGATGATATATATGGAATTCGAGGGACATTTTTCTACATTTCTTTTAAAAACCCGAAAATTTCCGGACACTCTATTTCAGTTAGCTTAGCAGAAACTAGATAAAATGTACACCAATTCCATATAAACTGTCTTATATACTGCTATATAAAAATTTTGTATAAAAATAGCTTGAAATAGCCCGAACGCACATAGTGCTAATTTGCTACATATGGATTCAGGGGACAATTTTCAACATTTCTTTAGAAAACTCGAAAACTTCCTTCAGGACACTATTTTATAGTTAGCTTAGCAGAAACTAGATAAAATTCACTGCGAGTCCCTATAAACTGTCTCATGCACTTCGATAAGAATATTTTTAATAAAATTAGTCTGGCTCACCCTAATGCTTAGTGCTAATTTGCTAGATATGGATTCAGGGGACAATTTTCAACATTTCTTTAAAAAACTCAAAAACTTTCACACAAACATTCTTTTTAAGTTAGCTTAGCAGAAACTAGATAAAATTTACAACAATTCCATACAAACCGTCTTACACACTTTTATATAAAATTTTTGTATAAAACTACTTTGTACTGGCCCTTATCCATAGTGCAAATTTATAATATATGGATTCAGGGGACATTTTTCCACATTTCTTTAAATAACTCAAAAAGTTCCTTCGGAACAATATTATATTTAAATAACTCAAAAATTTTCTTCCGGACACCCCTTTTTAGTTAGCTTAGCAGAAACTATCATAGTTAGCTTAGCAGAAACTAGATAAAATTTACAACAATTCCATATTAACAGTCTTATATACTCCAATATGAATATTTTGAATAAAACTAGTTGTCATTTATATGAATAGTCATTTTATATTCTTGACAAGATGGCTATATATGAATTCAGAACAATTTTCAATTTTTCTTTAAATAACTCGAAAACTTCTTTTTTAAACACTGTCTTTTAACTAACTAAGCAGAACAAGATAAAATTCACTAAATACATACTAGATAATAAACAAAGGAATCAGAAATGCATTGTTAATACACAATTAAATTGAAATGAAGTTTAAATATAATCAACTAAATGTAGATTCAATAATATGGCACATATTCTTGAGAAGACTTTCACATTACACTTTTAAGTAATTTAGATTTATTGAATTTTAAATTGTATAAACTATATAATTTTCCTTATAAATAAATTAACTATCATATTTATTATCTTCTTATTAACGCCTTTAATTTGCGCAGTTAAAATTACAAATACATTTTATCGCCTACTACAAAAATATTTTCAATGAATAAATAATAATTGATGCACCATAAAATATTTATTATAAAATGTTGAAACTCTTTTAGGATAATGACGTAATTTATTTATCTTCATGATGTATTTCTCTAGTATGTAATATTTTATTTTTATGATCATGTTTCAATATTATTAGCAATAGATTATTGTGCAAGTATGAATTGAATATCTTTCTATTTCTAATATGTAAATTATGATTAACTTAATCATTTGTCAATATAATATTTTAATATTTACCGTCAATTAAGGCCACATAAGGTTTCTGATAATTTCCAATCAAACAGTTGATAGTGTACTCAGTTCGAAAAAATTGTGCTCCCAAATCATCACCAGCTTTTCCACTCTCGACAACTGCTATAACATCACCGCCTGCACAGAAGGCTTTCTCACCAGCACCCTGATAAATAGAAGTATAATATAAATACTAACAACTAAAGGAATAGATACAAAATAATAAAATGTAATTTCAGCATTGTTTGGTTTATAAATTTGTGCCAGGTGGTTTAATAATGAGTTATATAGTAGTATAGTATTAGATGAAGACTATATTGTCCTTTTAAGTTAAATAAATCTTTTACCCTCACCCTGATAATAACAAGAGCCTTCTCCCGTTCCCATTCCTTCAACACCGGCAAAAGCTGTCTCACCATCGACAGATTAAGAGCATTCAAAGCCTTCGGCCTATTCAAAGTAATAACTCCTACATCCTTAATACTTTCCAATAAAATCTCATCACTCGTCGTCGTAACCATGAATCTTTTGCTCATTTTCTTCACATTGCACAAAGTAATTCTTTTGATTTGGGAGAACATTTTTCTCAGATTCCTCTTGATCTGACGAATGGTAAATGACTACTAGAACATATCAGAGTCTTGGGTTATACGGTTACGTAATAAATTTATCGTTTAACAGTAAAGGAAAACATTAAATATTGTTTTTTTAATTAACTGTATACATGTTTGACCTTTCAGTAGACGTCACTGTCAAATTCGAGCGATTGTTGAGACATCTAACGGTGGTGGGATGAAGTTAAAAAACCGCTTTTTTCAAATTCAAAATTTAACACAAAAATATTTTCAAAAATTTGACAATTTCATCATTTTGTTTTGAAAATTAGATAGATCTAGGTGACTTTATTTTAATAATTTCATTGTTTAGTAATAAAGAATCACGTAGAATTGCAATAAATTTTATTTACTATGCATATAGAATAGACATAATAAAAAGCAAGAAATCAGGTATAAATTCAATCATTAATTACCAAAGTTGAGAATAAAAAAGCCACATTTTGTACAGTCTAAAACATTTGACAGCTCTCTCAAAAGAGACTTCTTGATAAATTATAATACTAAAATTATTTCTTTTTGTACAATTACCTGCGTTACCTTTTTGACCATCCTTAAATCAGCATATAATTTCTTCCAAAGTATCAATATTTTTTGGCAATCAATTTAATAATAATTAATTTAAATTAGTCTAATCACATTTTTAGTTTCAAACTGTTTTCTCTCAGTTCATTACAGCAACTTTTATTCTCGATCAACTTTTATTCTTTAGAGCTCATATTGAATACTGTAATTATATTTCGAATAATCAATTATAAAACTATTGCAGTAAATGCAGCTTTATTATAAATTTAATGCATTTGTTTACCTGTTTATAAATATGCTTTGTGTTTCAATAAAAGGTTGTCATTAATCAATAGCAATAAATAAAATAAAATAATTCACCTGGGTTGCTTAAACATAAAGTTTATGCCTGAAATTAAATTGTGAGACTATTTCTGATGACATTTTTCTTGATTCAATAATATATAATTCAATAAGATCATGATGAAGTTGTGTAAATTATCTTCAAATTGTAGATTATATGCCAGCGAGTAAAAATATCCATTTATAAATAACTCATGTTTGTCTTTCTATAAATTGTGTCCTGATTATATTGTTCTGAGTAAACAAATTGTGCTTAATATTTTCATTTAAACCTAAATATAATAAATAATAGTTTATTACATATCTGTCAATATAAATGTTTATAATATAAATAATTGTGCAAAAATAGAGATGATTTTTGTGCATATATAGATGTAAAACTTTCATTGTACTAAATACTAATAAGTTGTCAAATAAATTAAGTATTTATTAACATACCCATTGTATTAACATTAAGATGTTATTATTTCTCTTGATTCAATGATGATATCATAATAAACCCGTGTAAATTATCTTCAAATTGTGGATTATTTACCAGCGAGTACAAATATCTTTTATAAAAACGTATTATTGTACTTTTATGAATGTCATCTTCATAACATGGTTTGTATTAAATATAATATCTTCATTTAAACCTAAATAAACACAATTTCATTATAAATTCAATTCACTTGTAATAATAATGCAAAGACAAAGAAATTTAGACAGATAAAAAATTATTGTGGTACTTAATACTAATTTTTATACAAATTAAGTATATTTAACATACCTGTTGCATTAATGTGTTAGATTTTCATATTTCTCTTGATTCAATGATAAAATCATATTAAACTTGTGTAAATTATCTTCAAATGGTGGATTATTTACCAGAGAGTACAAATATCCTTTATAAATAACTTATTTTTGTACTTTTGTGAATATCATCTTCATAATATAATTAGTATTGAGTATAACATCTTCACTTAAACCTAAATAAACACAAATTCATTATAAATTCAATACAATTCTAATAATCATGCAAAGACAGAGAAGCTTTAGCGAGATTAATACTTATTGTGGTACTTAATACTAAATTTGAAATAAATTGACTAATTAATATAACGTATCCATTGTATTTATCAATTAGGTTTATATATTTCTCTTGATTCAATGGTGAAATCTTAATAAACTTGTGTAAATTATCTTCAAATTGTGGATTATTTACCAGGGAGTACAAATATCCTTTATAAATAACTTATTATTGTACTTTTATGAACATCATCTTCATAATATAACTTGTATTGAGTAAGACATCTTATGAAATAAACAGAATTTCATTATAAATTCAATACAATTCTAATAATCATGCAAAGACAGAGAAAAGCCAGATAAAAAAATATTGTGGAACTTAATACTAATTTTTATATAAATTAAGTATTTATTAACATTGTTGCATTAATGTGTTAGATTTCAATATTTCTCTTGATTCAATAATAAAATCATAATAAATTCGTGTAAATCATCTTGAAATTGTGGATTATATATAAGCGAACAGGAACATACTTGATAAAACTTAAATAACTTATTTTTGTTTTTCCGTGAATTGTATCTTCATATCATGGTTATGTTGATCTGAGTGTACAAATTGTGTGTAATATCTTCTTTTAAACCTAAATAAACTTAATTTCATTACAAATTTATTATAGTTGTTCTTATAATTAATAATCATGCAAAGATAGAGAAGCTTATGCGTGCCGATTAAAAACTATTTTCTACTAACTACTAATAAGTTTTTGAATAAAATAAGTAATTATTAACATACCCATTATATTAATGTATTAAATGTTTACCAGTTTATCCAGTGAATATAAGTATCCTTTATAAATAATATAACACCTTGCTTTATTTGTACTTCTATGTGAATTTTGTCATCATAACATGGTTATGTTGTTCTGAGTTCTCACTTTGTACATAATACTTTCATCTAAACCTAAATAATCATAATTTTGATTATAAATTTATTGCAGTTGTTCTTATAACTAATAAATCTATAAAAATAGAGAAGCATATGTGTGCACATATGCTTGTTGCTATGCACATAAAAAACTGATGAAAAACTATTGTGTACTAAATACTAATAACTTTTTAAATAAATTATTAACATACCCATTGTATTGATGTATCAAGGTTTTATATTTTTGTACTTAATAAACACAAATAATCATATTAAATTTTTTGAATAATACTTGTTGCATTTACAAAATGGACGTTGGTACAGGTTTGACATAAGGGAGAAAAAATTAGCCTAAAAATTTAGAAAATATATTATTTTATATTAAAATATTATTTTTAGAGTACTTAAGCAATATTTATTCGAATTATGAACAATATTTATCGTGTATTTATTTAAATATATTTTGTGCAACAATTTAAAATACTTTTAATGTTGGTAACCCTGCAACATATTTTGTGTACTTCACATTGTTGTCAATTCAAACCAAAAAAAATATTGAAAATGTGTTTATTTTTTTATTTATTTATTAATATAATTTATAGTTTATATAATATAATAATATGATAATTTGCTTCAGTAATAAGTTTACCAAAGTTTTTTAACATTTTTGTGTTTGTATTTGCGGTTATGATTTGATTGTCAACAGGTAGATTTACTTTGAAATTTTCTTAATTAATTAGTAAATTATGTGGTTTGCAGTTGATATCCAGGATTTATTTAAAGCTATTTTTGGGTAACATCAGTTTGTAGTTAATCATTTAGTTTAAATTTGTAGCTGTGTAATATATGTCACTGACAGATACAAAATCTAAATTGATGCAAGAAATGTGTATTAATTAATTGTGGTTTCGCATATTTATTGTGTAAAGCATGGTTTTGTACTTCATTTTCAGTGTGGTTTCAATAATTTGCTTCAAAATTGTTTGTTGCTGTAGTAATTTCAAAATCGATTCTATTAGCTGTTATAATGCCTAATTACTGAAGTAAAAGTGCTTAAAAGCGTGCGGAATTGTGTTTTAACTCCGTTTATCATATTTATCATGGCATTTCGCCCATATAGTCTGATTTAAACAGAAACTTCGAACGGGATTTATATTTTCCTTCAGGAGATGTTTTTCTTCAGCATCTGCATCCGCCATTTTGAATCCATGCAACGGCTATTAAGTTAGCTACTAATCAGCTCGCAGCTCATTAGCGCGTCAGCATCCGAACTGTTAACATCTCCGCGCAGTGCAGTGCAAAAAATATTTAAATATTATTATTTTAATACAAATCAGTGTCTAAAAAGTGTGTTCCTGTGTACAACGTGCATTTAAAAAAAGGTAAGTGCTTCTATTTTGTATTATTTTGCACAAATATTGCGTTTTAATAACACGACAAGTGACGCCGTTTGGTTCAAATGCCAACGACGTTTTGCGTGTTTTAAAATGTCGTATACGTCCTTTATTTGTTCATTTACGATAAATATATGTATGTTTATTTGATATTATTGCACTTTTTCCTATTATTTATAAAGATTTTTGCACTTTTTTGCAATTTAAAATTTGTGTTTTTGAAAAATCCAAGATGGCGGCCATGAACACAACCGTTGGTTTTGTGCTGTTTTAAGCAATACAGTCGTTTCCACGACGTATTGATAATGAAAATTCTATACATTTTGATCTAGTGTATCTATTTACATATAAAAAATGGTTTTGTACAGTTTTTTGCAAAAAAGCAAACTCAAGTTTTTCGGTGTTGTACCGGAAGTAAATGGCGGCTCTCAACTGTCAACTAACGAATGTTTGAATTTAAATTTTAGCAATTGCTAAAATACAATCGTATCTGTAATGATAATCTAATTATACATCAATTTCACGAGCTGAATACTATTTTGTATGAAAATTCGAAATTATTTGCAAGTTTTTGCAAAATACCAATCAACCTTCCTGTTGAAGAATTTTCGGTTCATATATTTTTCATTATCATAAATTCTTTGTATTGAACAAAAATTACATGCATTGTTAGAAGATCTGCTATAATTTCTATTAATACTTCAATTTTATGATAAATATAGCGACGATATTATTATTTGGTCGTTTGCGGTTTTTATTATATTTTTTGGCAAACGATATTATAAATTGGACGTTTGCTACTTTTTATTATATTTTTTGGCAAGGATATTATAAATTGTACGTTTGCTATTTTTTATTATTTTTTTTTTGGCAACGATATTATAAATTGGACATTTGCTGCTTTTATTATATTTTTTATTATATTATAAATTGGACTTTTGCTGCTTTTTATTATATTTTTAGGCAACGATATTATAAATTGGACGTTTGCCATTTTTTATTATATTTTTGGCAACGATATTATAAATTGGACGTTTGCTATTTTTTATAATATTTTTGGCAACGATATTATAAATTGGACGTTTGCTGCTTTTATTATATTTATGGCAACGATATTACAAATTGGACGTTTACTGTTTTTATTATTTTTTTGGCAACGATATTATAAATTGGACGTTTGCTATTTTTTATTATATTTTTGGCAATAATATTATAAATTGGACGTTTGCTATTTTTATTATATTTTTTGGCAACGATATTATAAATTGGACGTTTGCCATTTTTTATTATATTTTTGGCAACGATATTATAAATTGGACGCTTGCTGTTCTCAACTAAAATAAAATCTAAAAAATAATTATTACTATTTTAAATAGTAATTCCATTTATTAATTGAAGTCTCTTTTAATTACAGATATAAGCCATCATCAGGAACAATGACATCAAAATAGATCCTCTGGAACATCCGAATTGGAATTTCAGTAGTCGTGGACAAAAAAGGTATGGTAAAAATATTTTTTTCTTCTTTAAGATTATTGCCTTATCAATATTATTTTATTTTTATATGCAGTAGATACTCTGCAAATATTATATCAAATTATAAATTCTGAAAATGAACAATATATTTTTCAATGAATAAATATATAGAGCTTTCAAATAAATTTGAAAAATTAAAAAGCACAGATTCTTTTGATAATTTTTAATTTAACAAATTTTTTAACATTACTTTTGTAATTATTATAATTATATATATATATATATATATATATATATATATATACAATATAGTAATTTTTGCGCTTAAACATTAAATAAATTAAATAAAGACATTAAATAATACTTTGCAAATACTAAATCTTCTTTTCCAACCATTGTCCAAGATTTTGAACATTAAAAATATTTTAAATTCTTTTTTAATCTTCTCATCGAGGTGTTATGGTGTAGTTTTCTGGCAAGTGAATTTTAAATGATCCTCGAAGTGGCTTTTGTAATTGTCTGAATGTGTTCATGTGTGTAATTCATTGCAAAAATAATAATTATCATGAAAATACTTATATTTTGATGAAAACTAAGAGCCAACGAATTCTTTCCACAATACCCAGAAGTTAGATTAAATAGCTATGTGCAGTTTTGTACTGTAATGTAACTTTTCATTTGTGGTGTCTCTACATAAATCGTGTACTTATGCATCAACCATTTCAGGAGGAAATGGATGGTGTTGAAATTCACCATACTTAACTTATAAACTAATCTGATAAGCGTAATGCAAAAAGACTCCAAAAGAAGTGATTGAAGACACTCAAGGGAATCCTCCTTTAATCTCAATCCAGGAAAAAAGGAGCATGGAAACAATTCCTATGGAAAGTACGATTCGAGTTTTAAATCTTCCCCAAGATAAACTCCAATGGTCTCGAGGTTGTTGCTGTTGTTGAAGGTGCTGTTTGTATATATAGCTTTGATTATATATATATATATATATATATATATATATATATATATATATATACATATATACATATATATATATATATATACATGTATATATATTTATATATAAAATGAAATTTTGTATTCCTTTTTTAAATTTTCAATTTTTAAATTAATTTCATTATTAATAGATTTAAATAAAAATCCTGTTTATATAACTTTTCATATATATATAGTTGTGATTTCTAGATGAATAATCAAGAATGTAGATCGATAATCCAGATTCCAGCTAATTAATCCAGATTGTAGGCTTACAATTGGGATACTATAGTTTGAATACCATTAATCGAGACTGCAGACAATTAATCCAAATACTAAAGAAATTAGCAAGAATTTAAATGCGTAATCCAGCTTCTACATGATTCAGTTCGGATTCTAGATAAACAATTGAGATTCTAAGTAAAGAATAGAAATTTTATACCATTAATCTAGATTTCATATGAGTAATCCATGTTTTAGATGAATTGAATCAAAAATCTAGATAAATTCTAGATAATTATGCAGATGATCAATTAAGATTGTAGACGAACTACATTGTAGATTAATTATTCGATTGTAAATGAATAATCGAGATTCTAAATGAATTGGATTCTTAAATTAGATTCTAAGTAAGATTAAATTCTCAAATTAGATTCTAAATAAGATTTTTTACTCTTGCTTCTGATCATGGACAATTATTCCAAATTCTACATTCTAAAAGAATTGGATTCTTAGATTTGTTTCTTAATTAGATTCTAAATAAGATTGAATTCTTAAATTAAATTTCAAATAAGATTTTTTACTATTGCTCCCGATTGTATACAATTATTCCAAATTCTACATTCTAAAAGAATTAGATTCTTAGTTTAGTTTCTAAATTAGATTCTAAATAAGACTGAATTCTTAAATTACATTTCAAATAAGATTTTTTACTATTGCTCCCAATTGTATACAATTATTCCAAATTATACATTCTAAATGAATTGAATTCTTAGATTAGTTTCTAAATTAGATTCTAAATAAGATTGAATTCTTAAATTAAATTTCAAATAAGATTTTTTACTATTGCTCCTGATTGTATACAATTATTCCAAATTCTACATTCTAAAAGAATTGGATTCTCAGATTAGTTTTCAATTAGATTCTAAATAAGATTGAATTCTTAAATAAAATTTCAAATAAGATTTAGCTCCTGATTGTATACAATTATTCTAAATTCTACATTCTAAAAGAATTGGATTCTTAGATTAGTTTCTAAATTAGAATCTAAATAATATTGAATTCTTAAATTAGATTTCAAAAAAGATTTTATACCCTTGCTTCCGATTGTATACAATTATTCCAAATTCTACATTCTAAAAGAATTGGATTCTCAGATTATTTTCTGAATTAGATTCTAAATAAGATTAAATTCTTAAATTAAATTTCAAATAAGAATTTTTACTATTGCTACCGATTGTATACAATTATTCCAAATTCTACATTCTAAAAGAATTGGATTCTTAGATTTGTTTCTAAATTAGATTCTAAATAAGACTGGATTCTTAAATTGAATTTCAAATAAGATTTTTTACTATTGCTCCCAATTGTATACAATTATTCCAAATTCTACATTCTAAATGAATTGGATTCTTAGATTTGTTTCTAAATTAGATTCTAAATAATATTGAATTATTAAATTAAATTTCAAATAAGATTTTTTACTATTGGTCCTGATTGTATACAATTATTCCAAATTCTAAATGAATTGAATTCTTGGTTTAGTTTCTAAATTAGATTCTAAATAAGATTGAATCTTTAAATTAAATTTCAAATAAGATTTTTTACTATTGCTCCCGTTTGTATACAATTATTCCAAATTCTACATTCTAAATGAATTGGATTCTTAGATTTGTTTCTAAATTAGATTCTAAATAATATTGAATTATTAAATTAAATTTCAAATAAGATTTTTTACTATTGGTCCTGATTGTATACAATTATTCCAAATTCTAAATGAATTGAATTCTTGGTTTAGTTTCTAAATTAGATTCTAAATAAGATTGAATCTTTAAATTAAATTTCAAATAAGATTTTTTACTATTGCTCCCGTTTGTATACAATTATTCCAAATTCTACATTCTAAAAGAATTGGATTCTTAGTTCAGTTTCTGAATTAGATTCTAAATAAGACTCAATTCTCTAATTAGATTCTAAATAAGATTACATTCTTAAATTAGATTCTAAATAAGATTTTATACTATTGTTCCTGATTATAGACAATTAATCCAAATTCTAAATAAAGATTCAATATTCTAGATGATTTATCCAGAATCGATCCCAACATTCGAGGCTCTAAATAATAAAGATTTCAAACCATTGTTCTTGATAAATAATCGAAATATGAAATAATTTTTACTATTTCATGATGACATTCTTAAGAATTTCATTCGAATTCATTTCATATTTATTATCTTGATAAAAACCTGAAATAATATTTATTATTATTCATTACGGTTTGTTTATAAATATACAAACTTAATGATGAACATTGTTATATCCTTTAGACATTGGATTAATATGTTTAACGAAGGAAAAGTTTATGCTTGGCAACATAAATTTTATATATTAATTATAAAGATTAAGTTAAAACTTTGAGGTTTTATGTAAAAGAAAGTCTTTTTTAAGTAAAATAAGAAAGACTTTTTTAAAATATATATTTGTTGTATATTTCAACATAACCTCAAAATTTTACAAAAACAAAACAATTATATTGTTATGCATGAGAACTGAGTATGAATAATTTGTTAATGGATATATGTGTTAGAACACAAAACAGGAGAAATAGATTTTGAATATATATAAATGATACTTATGATAATCCTTTGTTGTAAAATAATTATTTGCTTGCAACACATATCCTTTTGGCACGTACAC
>NW_020536999.1:1671649-1708504 GCF_003426905.1 Ctenocephalides felis | reverse complement strand
AAGAAACAAGATTACAAACGTGAACTGCAAGAGCAGATCATAACATCCCATCAAATGAAACTTTGTATGTACGAAGAGTATTGAGAGAGAAAAAGATGATCGATGATGTTGTCCAGAGATTACATGACGAGGACATGAGGTAAGAATAGATAAGATAGAATAAGTAATAAATAAATAAAGTAGGAATAGATTTACTCTTACATGGGGTAAAAATAGATAAGATAGAATAAGTAATAAACTAGTGGGTTGGGTAGCATCGTGCCTTAAGGCAAATTGCTGGAACTTCCCGTACCGTAACGAAATGTTCGAGGATTACTGAATGTTTTCAAATAGATTATTATAAATATTGTAACATTGTCTAATATTTATAAATATTATATAAACTGAATTGCAGAGTTGAAATTATTTGTAAGTATATTACTATAGTCAGAATTAAAAATAAATATTTTCGATATACAAAAAACTAAAAAAAAAAATGGTACAATTTTTTTTTTCCAAGATCGATTATTTTGTTAATAGTGCAGTAAACGGAGCGTTTTAGGTCTGAATTTTTTTACTGTGCTCCGAATTTCATGAAATTTTGGAATTAGGTTCATCTTACCCTCAAATTCAAAATTGAAAACAATTCGGGTTGCGCCATCACCCCCCGGGGGATGACCCCCCTTCTCAATTGTGTAATTACATTTTTTCAAAATAACGTCGGAATCGATAGAAGAGCTAATATAATAAAAATGTCTTCTATAGTTTTTCAAAAAACTAATACTTTTCAAGTTACTGGCCACTAAAGATTCATATATTTTTGCGTTTTTCTTCGTCTTTTTGCAAATATCTCCTAAATTATACATTTTAACGAAATTCATGTAATGAACAGAATAATGTCAATAAAATCTTAATAAATCGGTATTACATAAAGTGTTCTAGGAAAAATATTAAGCAAGATTTGAAAGAGCAAAGTCGTTTTTTATTTCGTTCAAGATTTAATTGTTGTATTTAAAACCATCTAGTGTCGAGGTTTTACATTTTATGAATTTCGGTAAAATTGGGTTTTATAGTGCTCAACATAAGCTTAAAAATGAGTGCTGTTACAAGTTTTTTGCGTGTAAAATGAGTGACACTAGTCGAGAAATGTAAAAATTTTCAATTCCGATTTTCGGCCCATTACAATAACTTACCCTACGGGAAGTTAATAAATAAAATAAGAATAGATGTACTTTTACATGAGGTAACAATAGATAAGATAGAGTAAGTAATAAATAAATAAAATAAGAATAGATCCATTCTTACATGAGGTAGAGATAAGATAGAGTAAGTAATAAATAAATAAAATAAGAATAGATCTACTCTTACATGAGGTAATAATAGATCAGATAGAATACATTTATCCTTACATGAGGTAAGAATAGATTAAAGACTCTAGAGACAACGTTTTGTCTATTATCATTGTTGTTATTTTTTAGAGAGTTGGAATTGAAAATGGAGAAAAAGAATCGAACAAGACGCGAAATGGAGGAGTTTAAATGTGCTCAAGAGTTGTGGAGAAAACGAGAAAGGGAATACTTGGAGGAGGAGCAAAGAAAGGTTGCTCGAGAAGCTGCCAGGACTCAAGATAATGAGAAAGAAAGGTAATAGGATAACATTCATCGCAAGTATTTTTACCCTTTAGTAACAAAAATTAATTTAAGTTTTTCGTCGTATTGATATTAAGCAATATGTGAATTTACGACATTTTTTACGTTTCTTCAAATAACTTTTAATTCTCTTCCCGGACATTATAATTTGTTTGCATTAGTAGAAACTAGATAAAATTGACTAAAATTTTCTATAAACTGTTATATACACTTGGATATAGAAATTTTGAATAATTCGTAGTTGAAAAGCGGACTTTAGTATTTGGATAATTTGCTCTGTATGAATTTGGAACATTTTTTTAATTTCTTCAAATAACTCTGAATATTCATTTCGGACATTATACTCGTAATTTGTTTGCATTAGTAAAAACTAGATAAAATTAACTAAAAGTTTGCAATTTTTATTTTATACACTTGGATATCAAAAATTTTAATAAAATGAGTTGTAATAGCACCCTTACATTTTGACAGTGTTATATATAACTCTCTTGTTGTCGATTTTTCAATCAATTGTTCCTAATTAATCAATTGCCACTAATTATTTATTTGTTATTAATTTAACAGGAAAGCACGTTGGAAAGAAAAAGAAGCAGCCAAGGAGCGTGTACAAGCTTACATCATGAACAACATGAAACAAGAACAAGTAAGCACTAAAAACCTTTTTATACAACAAAAAAAATATCCTCAAAGAATAAAAATTAATCCTGTCTTACATTATTTATTTTTATATATATTTTTATAGAAACGTAAAGAGGAACTGCAAAACATGCTGGAAGAATTAGCAGCTGAAGAGATGAAACAAAATAACGACGACGAAGAAAAAAGAGAAATCGAGATGGAATTAAGAAAACGACTCAAGATGAGACAGGATCTCGATGAGCAGAGATATTATAAAATGTTGAACTTGAAGAGACAAGAGGAAGAGGATGCATCATACAGGAGACAGGTAAAAGTTTTTATTTATCAGTATACAATTTCTTTTACATTTGTCCTTTATCTTTCTTTTAGGAGTTGGAGCGTTTGGCAGAAATGGCCAAACTGGATCAACTGTCTGATGCCAAGCGAAGGATGAAAAGATTGGAGCATGGACGAGCTGTCGAAGCAATGATAGAAGACAGAAGGAGGAGACGAGCTGAAGAAATGGCTCAGCTGGTGGAGAGCCATAAGCAGGAACAGGACCGTGAAAAGATCAAGTCAGTTGAAGATCTAAATTATATTCTTATACACACATTTTGTGATGTTATGATGATTCAATATTAATTGTTTTGGTTTTTCCCAGGCAAAGGATGATAGAAGAAGAACGTATCAAACTTCTCAAAGAGCACGCACAAAATTTAGCAGGTTATTTGCCACCTGGTCTTTTAAAACCGGAAGACAAAGAGATTTTAGGAGAGTTATTAGTGTGTTCAACAAACAAGAACTGATATTTTGAAATTTGTACTATTTGTAAATAAATTGTTTGTTGATTATACACGATTTATTGTTAAGTACCTGCAGAAATTTGTTTTCAGCATGAAACAGCACTTCCGACAATCGACAACAATGCAAATATTATTCTAGGCAATTTATAACATTTCCAGACCATCTGTAACCCTTCCTACAACATTCTCAGACCATCTACAATACCTCCAGGCAACTTGCAACAATTTCAGACAATTCACAACATTTCCAGAACACCTGCAACACTTTCAGACAATTTTCAATCCTTCCAGACAATTTTCATCACTTTTAAAATATCTACAACACTTCCAGACATTTTACAATCCTTTCAGACATCTACAACATTTCCAGATCATCTAAAAAAACTCTCAGACCGATTGCAAAACTTTCGGACAATCTACAACCCTTTCAGACCAACTACAACACTTTCAGGCAACTTGTAATTCATCCAGACAATTTGCAACTCTTCCAGACAATCTACAACCCTTCCAGACAATCTACAACACTTCCAGAAAATCTACAACCCTTCTAGATCATCTACAACACTCTCAGACCATCTGTAACCTTTCCAGACAATATACAACCCTTCCGGACCATCTACAACGCTCACAGACCATCTGCAACCCTTCTAGACCATCTACAACATTTTCAGACAATTTGCAACTCTTCCAGACCAATCGTAACCCTGCCAGGCGATCAACAATACTTTTAGGCAACTTGCAACCTTGTGTGGAACACAATCTGCAAGCCTTCCAGATCATCTACAACACTCTCAGACCATCTGCAACCCTTACAAACAATCTGCAACACTTCCATACTATTTGTAAGACTTTCAGACAATTTTACAACAATTCCGATTAACTACAACACTTTCAGACAATTTGCAACCCTTCCGGAAAATTTATGACACTTCCAGGCAACTGGCAACACTTCTAGACCACCAGCAACCCTTTCAGACGATTTGCAACACGTTTAGGTATCTTGCAACCCTTCCACACAATTTACAACGCTTTCAAGACTATCTTTTACCCTTTTAGACCATCTACAACACTTTTAGACTACTCGGAACCCTTTCAGACAATTTTCAACACTTTCAGACTATCTGCAACCCTTTCAAATAATTTACAACCCTTCCAGACAAGTTCTCAGACTGTTCGAGACCTTCCCAAACTATCTACAAACCTTCCACAACACCTACAACCCGTTCAGGCAACTCGCAACCCTTTTCAGACAACTTGCAACCCTTTCGAGTAACTTGCAACCTTTCAGGCAACACACGCAATTTAATTAACTTCCAGACAATTTAAACAACTTCCAGGCAGTTTAAAAAACTTCCAGGCAACTTGCAACCCTTTGCAGACAACTTGCAACCCTTTCAGTCAACTCACAACAATTTAAAAAACTTCCAGACAATTTAAAAAACTTCCAGGCAACTTGCAACCCTTTAGTCGACTTGTGACCCTCTCAGGAAACTTGTGACCCTCTCAGACAACTTGTGACCCTTTTCAGTCAACATGCAACCCTTCCAAATAATCTACAACACTTCTAGATAATTTACAACATTTCCAGATCATCTACAACCCTTTCAGGCAACTTACAACCTTTTCAGGCAACATGCAACCCTTTTCATGCAACTTGCAACCCTTTTCATGCAACTTGCAACCCTTTTCATGCAACTTGTGTCCCTTTTGAGGCAACCTATGACCCTTTTCAGGCAACATGCAACACTTTCAGGCAACTTGCAACACTCAGGCGACTTGCAACACTTCCAGACCATCTGCAACCCTTCCAAATAATCTACAACACTTCCAGACCATCTACAACCTTCTTGGGCAACTTGCAACCCTCTTTAGGCAACTTGCAACGATATTCTACAATCTTTTCAAGTGATTCAAAAAAGAAATTTGGTAGAGTTCTGCCAGACTGTTTGTTTGTAATTAATAATTTCTGTCAAGAAAGAGAATTCATGCTCTTAACAAATATCTTAAAATATTATAGGCCTACAATGATTGTTTTAAAATCAATCTACAATCTTTTCAAGTTATCTAAAAAAAATTGTTCTTAAGATATTAGTTGGGAATAGTGCTGATTAATTTTCTTTGTAATTAATCATTTCTGTCAAGAAAGAGAGTTCATGCTCTTAACAAATATCTTAAAATATTATAGCCCTACAAAAAGTGTTCTAAAATCAAGTATTCATTATTATAAGACATTTTTTTATCATTCAAAACTAAAAATTATTTCAACAGATCATAAAATATATTTCATTTTACTTACAAAATTTCATAAAAACAAGGCACCATCTCCTTCTCCACACATTTACACAAAAACTATTTACACAATTAATTTATTTTACCCTTTGTGACCAAGACCAAAATAATTGGAATTTCATTTGGAAGAATCCACAAGTTTGAGTTCCTCGTCCAATGATAATCTCCTGAAGAATCTCTCAATGTGATCCTCTGTGATTACTTCTAATTGATGCGGAGTCCATACTGGTTTGTTGTCTTTGTCTATTAATCTGGCACGAACACCTAAAAGGATAATAGAAATAATAATAAAATAAAAAAAAACTCAACAAAATTTATCTTTACCTTCATGGAAGTCTGGATTTTGCAAGGAATGCACTGCAATAGTGTATTCCATTTGTAAACACTCGGCAAGAGATTTCATTTCTGATCCTCTTTGCAATTGTGCGAAAGTTAATTTGAGACTTGTCGGCGACATTTTTTTAATTGCCTGCAAAAGAGAAAAGACATAAGTATATATATATATATAATATATATATATATGTATTGGACCTGCCTTCGGGCAGACTACCATTTATTATTATTATTATCTTATATATAAAAATGAATCGAAAAATGTGTTGGTAAGCGCCTAACTCAACAACGTCTGGACCAATTTGGCCACTTATTTTTTTAAAATATTCGTTGAAGTCCAAGGATGGTTCTTATGGCGAGAAAAAATCGAATAATTGCCGGGAAAAACCCTAAAAACAGCCCTTTTCTTTTTCACATACAAACGTTTTCTAACTAAAACATAGAATCATTTAGAGCTTTATTGCTATTATACAAAGTTCATATTAAATTACAAGCACTCACTGTATACTCCTTCTAAACGGTTATTCAGATTTTGACAAAATCTTTCTGAAGTTTGTTAAGTTAATTTTCTAGGATGTATGTGATTATAAAGTACTGGGATGTATGTGCAATATTGTAGAAATAAATGGAAAAAAATGCAAAAACGACATGTCATTGTTGCATTGAAAACAAATATAAACTATCATCTGCCAAAAATTTCAATTTACTTATGAGCCTAGACAATATTAGAATATGTATAATAAATTTATGATTATGAATAAGAAAAATGAAATGTCTACAATACTATTGCCGAAAAGCAGCTGAGATGTGCCAGAAATTAAAATAATATAAAATACACTATATGTATGGCAGATTGAATGATACACATATGAACAGGATATGACAAATTAATTCACTTGAAATATGAAATTAAGTATTAATCAGGGCCCTTTCTACTTTTAATGCAATGCATGTGAAAAACACGAGTGCACGCCTTAGGGGGCGCCAACACAAGTTCGCATATTAAATTTTCAATATAGTTTTTTTTTTCAATATATAATTTCTTTGCATCTTTAACTAATCTTTCCACGATATTTATAAAATTCGTAAAAATTTCACTTTATAACAACAAATGGGAAAGTAAAGATAAATACATACATTTCGGCCCTCACGATATGGATTAGGAAAAGTTTAAGATGCAATTTTGGATATCTTAAATAATAAAAAATTAAATTAATTTAATCCAACATGAAGTACCAGTGTTATGTTATGGTTATGGTTATGTTATACCGTTTAAAAGACTTCAATTTCCAATATAGTGTGGGCATTGAGACTCATCATTTTATTTAAAACAGTTCTACATTTAACACCGTTCATATTATAAATGTATATGCATTTTGGCGTGAAAAGTAATTTTTAAAAAAAAAATATTATTTTTAGGTAAACGGTAAATATTAGTATATTATATTAAAAAATTGAAGACATGAGTACAGGACGTCTGTTGGGTCATCTAGTATATATATATATATATATATATATATTTATTATACTCAATCAATTACTACCTTCAATGTATTATTAGCCCATTCGCTATTATCATCCTCCAGTTTCCTAATAATGTCTTCGACAGTGGGTGCAGTAAAGCACTTGTTAATCCTGTCCAGAACCGGTTCTAGTTCAAAAGGTATTCCATCATTGATCTGGTATTTGTCCAAACACTTGTCAACATCCTCACTGCTTCGACATTCAGTCAAATCCAATTGGAGGTCGTTCATGCTGCCACTGTCGCAGTAGTGGGTGGCAATGCCTGCTTTGTAGACATCGCTGCCCTTCAGACGATGACCTGGATAAAGGATATAGATTAGTCTTGTAATATCAAAGTAATGAGAAAAGTGTTTTAGTTTCTTTTTCTATTTACCTGTCAGGCCCAAGTACAATCCTAGTTTTCCTTGTAGGCGTGGCAAGAAGTAACTTCCGCCAACGTCCGGAAATAGTCCGATGGCCGTTTCCGGCATTGCAAAAAGAGTCCTATCGGTGGCCACTCGGTATTTTCCGTGAACAGACAAACCGACACCTCCGCCCATTGTAATACCTAAAAAGCAAAATAAAATTTATAAATGGTTATGAGTTGATTCGGGACATTTTTCTATAATTCTTTAAGAAGCACAAAAATTTTTTTCTGAGCAGTTTTTTAAAGTTTGCTTAGCAAATATACTATAGTTCTGTAATAACAGTCTTATGCACTTGATAAGAATATTTTGTATAAAATTAGTCTGGACTCACCAGCCTAACACTTAGTGCAAGTTTGTATATAAGAATTTGGAACATTTTTCTATATCTATTTATTTAAAAAAGACCGAAAACTTTCTTCAAGACACTATTTTATGTAATAGTGTCAAAAATGTAACTTAAACTGACTTATTACTGCAGTGCTATACGAAATTACTGCATGCTATACAAAAAATTTGTATAAAATTAGTTTGACTAGTCGTAATGCATTGTACTAATTTGTAACATTAATTTAGGACATTCATTTACATTTCTTTAAACAACTCAAAAATTTCGTTCAGGGCACTTTATTTCCGTTAGATTAGCAGAAACTAGATAAAATTTACATCAATTCCATGCAAACTGTCTTATATACTGCTATACAGAAGTTTTGTATAAAACTAGTCGGAACTCTCCCCAACACATAGTGCAAGTTTGTATATAAAAATTTGGGACATTTTTCTGTAATTATTTAAAAAACTCGAAAACTTCCTTCGGGACACTTATATTTAGCTGTTTCAGTAGAAACTAGATAAAATTTACTACAGTTCCATGTAAATTATCTTATATACCACTATACAAAAATTTTGTATAAAACTAGTTTGAACTGGCCTTTATTCATAGTGCAAATTTGTAATATATGGATTCAGAGAACTATGTTTATTTAAAAATCTCAAAAACTCTCTTTCAGACACTCCTTTTTAGTTAGCTTAGCTGAAACTAGATAAAATTTATAACAATTCCATGCAAACAGTCTTATATACTGCTATACAAAATTTTTGTATAAAACTAGTTTGAACACGCATAGAGAAAAATTTGCAATATATGAATTTGGGACATTTTTCTACATTTCTTTAAATAACTCAAAAACTTTGTTCTGGACACTTTTTTTTCAATTAGCATAGTAGAAACTAGATAAAATATTACTACAATTCCATTTAACAGTCTTATATACTTTGATAATAAAATTTTAAATAAAAATGATTTGAACATGCCTTAACATATATATGTATTATATATGAAGCATATATATGAATTTGGAACGTTTTCCTACATTTTTTTAAATAATTCACAAATTTCGTCTAGAGCACTGTATTTTAGTTAGCTTAGCAGAAACTAGATAAAATTTACTACGTTCATATATGCAAACTGTCTTATACACACTTAAACAAAATGTTTAAATAAATTAAATGCAAACTCGTCTTTATATACTAGTCACTTTTGTCATGTGAATTCAGGACAATTTTTTACTTTTTTTTAAATAACTCAAAAACTTCTTTCTGAACACTATTTTGTAATAAACTTAGCAGTAACTATGTATAATAATAACTATGCATAATAAATGTATCAGAAATGGTCTGTCAATACACGATTAAAGTAGAATAATTTTAAAATATAAGGAAGTAAATGTAATTTCAATATTTTGAGACTTTTAATAACTTCTTTTAAATGATCTGAATTTAATATGTTTAGGTTAACAAAATTATATAATTTTCATATAACATATTAACTATAAATTTATTATCTACTCATAAATGTCATTAATTTGCACAGTTAAAATTACAGTCACATATAATGGCCCACCACAAAAAACTTCAATAAATAATTGATTTACTGATGACTAAATGATTCTCTATAAAATATTTCCTTATTATGAAACTTTGGATCTCTTTTAGAATAAATGATTAATTGAGTCATGTACCTTCTTCATCAAGTATTTCTTTAGTACGTTTTTTTTTATTTTTTTATGATCATGTTTCAACATATTACAAGATCATGTCTAGCAATACATTATAATGCAAATATTATTTGCATTTTCTCCTATTTTTTAAATGTAAATCATGATTAATTAACAACTTGTCAATATAATATTTACCGTCAATTAAGGCCACATAAGGTTTCTGATAATTTCCAATCAAACAGTTGATGGTGTACTCAGTTCTGAAAAATTGTGCTCCCAAATCATCGCCAGCCTTTCCACTCTCGACAACTGCTATAACATCACCACCTGCACAAAAGGCTTTCTCACCAGCCCCCTGATAAATATAAATATAATAAAAATACTAACATCTAGGAATAGATACAAAATATCATACCAATGTTAAAATGTAATTTCAACATTGTTTATAAATTTATACCAGGTGGTTTAAATAATAAGTTATATAGTAGTATAGTATCGGATGAAGACTATATTGTCCTTTTAAGTTAAATAAATCTTTTACCCTCACCCTGATAATAACAAGAGCCTTCTCCCGTTCCCATTCCTTCAACACTGGCAAAAGCTGTCTCACCATCGACAGATTAAGAGCATTCAAAGCCTTCGGCCTATTCAAAGTAATAACTCCTACATCCTTAATACTTTCCAATAAAATCTCATCACTCGTCGTCGTAACCATGAATCTTTTGCTCATTTTCTTCACATTGCACAAAGTAATTCTTTTGATTTGGGAGAACATTTTTCTCAGATTCCTCTTGATCTGACGAATGGTAAATGACTACTAGAACATATCAGAGTCTTGGGTTATACGGTTACGTAATAAATTTATCGTTTAACAGTAAAGGAAAACATTAAATATTGTTTTTTTAATTAACTGTATACATGTTTGACCTTTCAGTAGACGTCACTGTCAAATTCGAGCGATTGTTGAGACATCTAACGGTGGTGGGATGAAGTTAAAAAACCGCTTTTTTCAAATTCAAAATTTAACACAAAAATATTTTCAAATTTTGACAATTTCATCATTTTGTTTTGAAAATTAGATAGATCTAGATGACTTTATTTTAATAATTTCATTGTTTAGTAATAAAGGTTCACGTAGAGTTGCAATCAATTTTATTTGCTATGCATATGGAAAAGATATGATAAAAAGCAAGAAATCAGGTATCAATTCAATCAATAATTACCAAAGTTGAGAATAAAAAAGCCACGTTTTGTACAGTCTAAAACATTTGACAGCTCTCTCAAAAAAGACTTCTTGATAAATTATAATACTAAAATTATTTCTTTTTGTACCATTACCTGCGTTACCTTTTTGACCATCCTTAATTCAGCATATAATTTCTTCTGACGTATCAATATTTCTTGGCATTTAAATTAATAATAATTTAAGTTGGTCTGATCACATTTTTAGTTTCCAACTGTTTTCTCTCAGTTCATTATAGCAAATTTTATTCTTATATTGCATACTGTTTTTTTATTTCGAATGATTAATTATGCAGTAAATGGCAGCTTCATTATAAATTTAATGCATTAGTTTACCTGTTAACAAATAGAATTTGTGCTTTTATAAAAGATGTATTTTATAAACTTTATAAAATTATCTAGATTGGTTTAAGTAGAAAGATTGTCATTAATCAATAGTAGCACCTAGGTTGCTTAAACATAAAATTTATGCCTGAAATGAAATTGTCTGGGTATTTCTTATAACATTTTTCTTGATTCAATTATAAGATCATGATAAAGTCGTGCAAAATATCTTCAAATTGTAGATTATATGCCAGCGAGTAAAAATATCCTTTATAGATAACTCATGTTTGTCTTTCTATAAATTGTGTCCTGATTATATTGTTCTGAGTAAACAAATTGTGCTTAATATCTTCATTTAAACCTAAATATAATAAATAATAGTTTATTACATATCTGGCAATATAAATATTTATAATATAAATAATTGTGCAAAAATAAAGATGATTTTTGTGCATATATAGATGTAAAACTATCGTTGTACTAAATACTAATAAGTTTTCAAATAAATTAAGTATTTATTAACATACCCATTGCATTAATGTTTTAAATTTTAATAATTCTCTTGATTCAATGATGAAATTATGATAAACTTGTGTAAACTATCTTCAAATTGTGGATTATTTACCAGCAAGTACAAATATCCTTTATAAATAACTTATTTTTGTACTTTTGTGAATGTCATCTTCATAACAAGGGTTGTATGGAGTATGACATCTTCATTTAAACCTAAATTAAATATAATTTTGTTATAAATTCAATACAGTTCTAATAATCTTGCAAAGACAGAGAAGTTTAGACAGTTAAATAATTATCGTAGTACTTAGTACTAAATTTGACTAATTAATAATGTATCCATTGTATTTCTCAATTAGGTTTATATACTTCTCTTGATTTAATGATGAAATTATGATAAACTTGTGTAAATTATCTTCAAATTGTGGATTATTTACCAGCAAGTACAAATATCCTTTATAAAAATGTATTATTGTACTTTTGTGAATATCATCTTCAGAATATGGATTGTATTAAGTATAACATCTTCATTTCGATCTAAATAAGCATAATTTCTTTATAAATTCAATATAGTTATTTTAAATTAATAATCATGCAAATATATATAAACTTCAGCCAGATAAAAAATTATCGTGGTACTTGATACTAAATAAATTGACTAATTAATAATGTACCCATTGTATTTATCAATTAGGTTTATATATTTCTCTTGATTCAATGGTAAAATCATAATAAATTCATGTAAATTATCTTCAAATTGTGGATTATTTACCAGCGAGTACAAATATCCTTTATAAATAACTTATTTTTGTACTTTTGTGAATATCATCTTCACAATATAATTTGTATTGAGTATGACATCTTCATTTAAACCTAAATATACACAATTTCATTATAAATTCAATACAATTCTAATAATCATGCAAAGACAGAGAAGTTTAGCCAGATAAAAAATCATTGTGGTACTTAATACTAATTTTTAAATGAATTAAGTAATTATTAACATATCTATTGCATAAATGTATTAAGTTTTTATATTTCTTTTGATTCAATGATGAAATCATAATAAACTCGTGTAAATTATCTTCAAATTGTGAATTATTTACCAGCGAGTACATATATCCTTTAAATAACTTATTTTTGTACTTTTGTGAATGTCATTTTCATTTCATTCATTGTATTGAATATAATATCTTCATTTAAACCTAAATGAGCATAATTTCTTTATAAATTCAATACAGTTCTAATAATCGTGCAAAGACAGAGAAGTTTAGCCAGATAAAAAATTATTGTGGTATTTAATACTAATTTTTATATAAATTAAGTATTTATTGACATACCTGTTGCATTAATGTGTTAGATATTAATGTTTCTCTTGATTCAACAATAAAATCATAATAAATTCGTGTAAATCAATTTCAAATTGTGGATTATATATAAGCGAACAGAAAAATACTTGATAAATAACTTATGTTTGTCTTTCTGTGAATTGTATCTTCATATCATGGTTATGTTATTCTGAGTACTCATTTTGAACATAATATCTTCATTTTCACCTAAATAATCGTATTTTCACTATAAATTCATTATAGTTATTCTTATAATTAATAATCGTGCAAAGATAGAGAAGCTTCTGTGTGCATATGTTTAAATATAGAGAAGCTTATGCGTGTCGATTAAAAACTATTTCGTACTAACTACTAATAAGTTTTTGAATAAAATAAGTAATTATTAACATACCCATCGTATTAATGTATTAAATTTTTACCAGTTTATCCAGTGAATATACATATCCTTTATTATAAACAATATAACACCTTGCTTCATATGTACTTCTACGTGAATTTTGTCATCATAAACATGGCTATGTTATTCTCATTACTTATTTTGTACATAATATGTTCATTCAAACCTAAAAAATCATAAATTCATGATAAATTCAATGTAGTTATTCTTATAATTAATAATTGTGTTGAAATATAGAGAAGCTTATGTGTGCATATCAGCTTGTTGCCGATTAAAATCTATTGTGTACTGAATACTGGCAAGTTTTTCAATAAATTTATTAATTATTTGCCTACCTATTGTATGGATGTATTACATTTTTACCATTTTATCCAGTGAAAATAAGTACCCTTTATTAAATAATATAACACCTTGCTTTATTTGTACTTCTATGTGAATTTTGTCATCATAACATGGTTATGTTGTTCTGAGATCTCACTTTGTACATAATATTTTCATTTAAACCTATATAATCATAATTTTGATTATAAATTCATTGTAGTTGTTCTTATAATTAATAATTATGTGAAAATAGAGAAGTTTATGTGTGCACATATGCTTGTTGCTATGCTGATAAAAAACTGATGAAAAACTATTGTGTACTAAATACTAATAACTTTTTAAATAAATTAGTAACATACCTATTGTATTAATATATTAGGTTTTTATGTTTTTGTACTTAATAAACACAAATAATCATATTAAATTTTTTGAATAATACTTGTTGCATTTACAAAATGGACGTTGGTACAAGTTTGACATAAGGGAGAAAGAATTGGCCTAAAAATTTAGAAAACATATTATTTTATATTAAAATATTATTTTAGAGTACTTAAGCAATACGTATTTGATTTTTAATAATAATAATTAATATTGAACGTGTATTAATTTAAATTGTGCAACAATTTAAATTACTTATAATGTTGGTGACTCTGCAAAAATCTTGGCGTACTTCACATTGTTGTCATTTCAAACCAAAAAAAATATTGGAAAATGTGTAAATAATAATAATTGGAAAATAAATTGGAATTTATATATTTATTAATATAATTTATAGTTTATATAATATAATAATGTGTTAATTTATATCAGTAATAAGTTTACGAACGTTTTTTACCATTTTGGCGCTTGTAAAATTAGTGTTTGTAAATGCGGTTATGATTTGATTGTCAACAAGTAGATTTACTTTGAAATTTTCTTAATTAATAAGTAAATTATGTAGTTTGTTGTATCATGGATTTATTTAAAGTTATTTTCAACTAGTGCCAGTGTGTAGTTTTAATCATTTAGTTTAAAAATGTTGCAATGTAATTTATGTCACTGACAGATACAAAATTCAAATTGGTGCAAGAAATGTGTTTTAATTAATGTGTGGGATTGAGATTTTGCATATTTATTGTGTAAATCATGATGTTGTTCTTCATTTTTGGTGTGGTTTCAATAATTTGTTTCAAAAATTCAAAATTGTTTGTTGCTGTAGTAAATTCAAAATCAATTCTATTAGCTGTTATAATGCCTAATTTCTGAAGGAAAAGTGCTTAAAAGCGTGCGGAATTGTATTTTAACTCAGTTTATCATATTTATCAAGACATTTCGCCCATATAGTCTGATTTAAACAGAAATTTCGAACGGGATTTATGTTTTCCTTCAGGGAATGTTTCCTTCAGCATCCGCGCCGCCATTTTGAATCCGTGCAACAGCTATTAAGTTAGCTACTAATCAGCTCGCAGCTCATTAGCGCGTCAGCCTCCGAACTGTCAACACCTCCGCGCAGTGCAGTGCAAAAAATATTTAAATATTATTATTTTAATACAAATCAGTGTCTAAAAAGTGTGTTCCTGTGTACAACGTGCATTTAAAAAAAGGTAAGTGCTTCTATTTTGTATTATTTTGCACAAATATTGCGTTTTAATAACACGACAAGTGACGCCGTTTGGTTCAAATGCCAACGACGTTTTGCGTGTTTTAAAATGTCGTATACGTCCTTTATTTGTTCATTTACGATAAATATATATATGTTTATTTGATATTATTGCACTTTTTCCTATTATTTATAAAGATTTTTGCACTTTTTTGCAATTTAAAATTTGTGTTTTTGAAAAATCCAAGATGGCGGCCATGAACACAACCGTTGGTTTTGTGCTGTTTTAAGCAATACAATCGTTTCCACGACATATTAATAATAAAAATTCGATACGTTTCGATCTAGTGTATCTATTCACATATAAAAAATGGTTCGGTATAGATTTTTTTTGCAAAAAAGCAAACTCAAGTTTTTTGGTGTTGTACCGAAAGAAAATGGCGGCTCTTAACTGTCAACTAACAAAAGTTTGAATTCAAATTTTAGCAATACAATCGTATCTGCAATGATAATAAAAGTTCATCAGCAAATCAATTTCATTTCACGAACTAAATACAATTTTGTATGATAATTTGAAATTATTTGCAACAAAAATACTAATCAACCCACTCTTCTTTTATCTATGAATCAACCTTCCCGTTGAATAAAATTCTGTTTATTATTTTTCATTATCATAAATTCTTTGTATTGAACAAAAATTACATACATTGTTAGAAGATCTGCTCCTATTTCTATTTTAATATTTTAATTTTATGATGAATATAGCAACGATATTATTATTTAGACGTTTGCTGTTTTTATTATATTTTTGGCAACGATATTATAAATTGGATGTTTGCCATTTTTTATTATTTTTAAAGCAACGATATTATAAATTGGACGTTTGCTACTTTTATTATATTTTTGCTGTTTGCTGTTTGCTGTTTTTATTATTTTTAAAGCAACGATATTATAAATTGGACGTTTGCCATTTTTATTATATTTTTTGGCAACGATATTATAAATTGGACGTTTGCTGCTTTTTTATTATTTTTAAGGCAACGATATTATAAATTGGACATTTGCTACTTTTATTATATTTTAAGCAACGATATTATAAATTGGACGTTTGCCACTTTTTATTATTTTTAAGGCAACGATATTATAAATTGGACGTTTGCCACTTTTTATTATTTTTAAGGCAACGATATTATAAATTCGACGTATGCTATTTTTTATTATATTTTTTGGCAACGATATTATAAATTGAACGTTTGCCGTTTTTTATTAAATTTTTGGCAACGATATTATAAATTGGACGCTTGCTATTTTTTATTATATTTTTGGCAACGATATTATAAATTGGACGTTTGCCATTTTATTATTTTTAAGGCAACGATATTATAAATTGGACGTTTGCTATTTTATTATATTTTTGGCAACGATATTATAAATTGGATTTTTGCTGTTTTTATTATATTTTTGGCAACGATATTATAAATTGGACGTTTGCCAGTTTTTATTATATTTTTTGGCAACGATATTATAAATTGGACGTTTGCCATTTTTTATTATTTTTAAGGCAACGATATTATAAATTGGACGTTTGCTATTTTTTATTATATTTTTGGCAACGATATTTTAAATTGGACGTTTGCTATTTTTTATTATTTTTAAGGCAACGATATTATAAGTTGGACGTTTGGTATTATAATTATTTTTGGCAACGATATTATAAATTGGACGTTTGCTGCTTTTATTATATTTTTTGGCAACGATATTATAAATTGGATGCTTGCTGTTCTCAATTAAAATAAAGTCAACAATAATTAATTTTATTACTATTTTAAATAGTAATTCCATTTATTAATTGAAGTCTCTTTTAATTACAGATATGAGCCATCATCAGGAACAATGACATTAAAGTAGATCCTTTGGAGCATTCGAATTGGAATTTCAGTAGTCGTGGACAAAAAAGGTATTGTAAAAATATTTTTTTCTTCTTTAAGATTATTGCCTTATTAATATTATTTTATTTTTATATGCAGTAGATACTCTGCAAGTATTATATCAAATTATTAATTACTTCTGAAAAGAAACAATATATTTTTCAATGAATAAATATAGTTTTCAAATAAATTTGAAAATTAAAAAGCACGGATTATTTTGATAATTTTTAATATAACAAATTTTTTAACATTACTTTTGTAATTATTATAATTATATATATATATATATATATATATATATATATACAATATAGTAATTTTTGCGCTTAAACATTAAATAAATTAAATAAAGACATTAAATAATACTTTGCAAATACTAAATCTTCTTTTCCAACCATTGTCCAAGATTTTGAACATTAAAAATATTTTAAATTCTTTTTTAATCTTCTCATCGAAGTGTTATGGTGTAATTCTTTGGCAAGTGAATTTTAAACGATCCTCGAAGTGGCTTTTGTAATTGTCTGAATTTGTTCATGTGTGTAATTCATTGCAAAAATACTAATTATCATCAAAATACTTATATTTTGATAAAAACTAACTTCTTTCCAAAATACCCAGAAGTTAGATTAAATAGCTATGTGCAGTTTTGTACTGTAATGTAACTTTTCATTTGTGGTGTCCTTACACAAATCGTGTACTTATGCATCAACCATTTCAGGAGGAAATGGTCGGTGATGAAATTCACCACACTTAACTTATAAACTAATCTAATAAGCATAATGCAAAAAGACTCCAAAAGAAGTGATTGAAGACACTCAAGGGAATCCTTCGTTAATCTCAATCCAGGAAAAAATGAACAAGGAAACAATTCCTATGGAAAGTACGATTGGAGTTTTAAACCTTTCCTAAGATGAACCCTAACAGTCTCGAGGTTGTAGCTCTTGTATATATATATATATGTATGTATGTATATATATATATATATATATATATATATATATATAATGAAATTGTGTATTTATTTTTTAATTTTCAATTTTTAAATTAATTTCATTATTAATAGATTTAAATAAAAATCAAGTTTATATAACATAGTTGTGATTTCTAGATGAATTATCAAGATTCTAAATGAATAATCAAGAATGTAGATGGATAATCCAGATTCCAGCTGATTATTCCAAATTGTAGACTAACAATTGGAATAAATAATACTAAAGTTTAAATACCATTAATCGAGATTGCAAACAATTAATCCAAATACTAAAGAAATAATCAAGAATTTAGATGCGCAATCCAGCTTCTAAATGATTTAGTTCGGATTCTAGATAAACAATTGAGATTCTAAGTAAAGAATAGAAATTTTATACCATTAATCTAGATTTCATATGAGTAATCCATGTTTTAGATGAATTGAATCAAAAATCTAGATAAATTCTAGATAATTATGCAGATGATCAATTAAGATTGTAGACGAACTACATTGTAGATTAATTATTCGATTGTAAATGAATAATCGAGATTCTAAATGAATTGGATTCTTAAATTAGATTCTAAGTAAGATTAAATTCTCAAATTAGATTCTAAATAAGATTTTTTACTCTTGCTTCTGATCATGGACAATTATTCCAAATTCTACATTCTAAAAGAATTGGATTCTTAGATTTGTTTCTTAATTAGATTCTAAATAAGATTGAATTCTTAAATTAAATTTCAAATAAGATTTTTTACTATTGCTCCCGATTGTATACAATTATTCCAAATTCTACATTCTAAAAGAATTAGATTCTTAGTTTAGTTTCTAAATTAGATTCTAAATAAGACTGAATTCTTAAATTACATTTCAAATAAGATTTTTTACTATTGCTCCCAATTGTATACAATTATTCCAAATTATACATTCTAAATGAATTGAATTCTTAGATTAGTTTCTAAATTAGATTCTAAATAAGATTGAATTCTTAAATTAAATTTCAAATAAGATTTTTTACTATTGCTCCTGATTGTATACAATTATTCCAAATTCTACATTCTAAATGAATTGGATTCTCAGATTAGTTTCTAAATTAGATTCTAAATAAGATTGAATTCTTAAATTAAATTTCAAATAAGATTTTATACCATTGCTCCTGATTGTATACAATTATTCCAAATTCTACATTCTAAAAGAATTGGATTCTCAGATTAGTTTTTAATTAGATTCTAAATAAGATTGAATTCTTAAATTTCAAATAAGATTTTATACCATTGCTCCCGATTGTATACAATTATTCCAAATTCTAATTGAATTGGAATATTAGTTTAGTTTCTAAATAAGATTGAATTCTTAAATTAAATTTCAAATAAGATTTCAAATTCTACATTCTAAAAGAATTGGATTCTTAGATTTGTTTTCAAATTAGATTCTAAATAAGATTGAATTCCTAAATTAAATTTCAAAGAAGATTTTTTACTATTGCTTCAGATTGTATACAATTATTCCAAATTCTACATTCTAAAAGAATTGGATTCCTAGATTTGTTTCTAAATTAGATTCTAATTGAAATTAAATTCTCTAATTAGATTCTAAATTAGACTGAATTCTTAAATTCGATTTTAAATAAGATTTTATACCATTGCTCCTGATTGTATACAATTATTCCAAATTCTAAATGAATTGAGTTCTTAGATTAGTTTCGGAATGAGATTAAATTCTAAATAAGATTCAATTATTTGTCAATTATTCCAAATTCTAAATGCTAAATGAATTGGATTCTCAGTTTAGTTTCTAAATTTGATTCTAAATAAGACTGAATTCTCTAATTAGATTCTAAATAAGATTAAATTCTTAAATTAGGTTCTAAATAAGATTTTATACCATTGTTCCTGATTATAGACAAATAATCAAAATTCTAAATGAAGAATCACAATTCTAGATGATTTATCCAGATTGTATCCAAACATCCGAGATTCTAAATAAATAATAAAAATTTCAAACCATTGTTCTTGATAAATAATTGAAATATGAAATAATAATTATTATTTCATGATAACATTCTTAAGAATTTCAATCCAATTCATTTCATATTTATTATCTTGATAAAAACCTGAAAAATATTTATTATTATTCATCACGGTTTGTTTATAAATATACAAACTTAATGATGAACATTATTATATCCTTTAGATATTGGATTAATATTTTTAACGAAGGAGAAGTTTATGTTTTTGTAAAAAATTTGGCAACATAAATTTTATATATTAATTATAAAGATTAGGTTATAACTTTGAGGTTTTATGTAAAAGAAAGTCTTTTTTAAGTAAAATAAGGAAGGCTTTTTTAAAATATATATTTGTTATATATTTGAACATAACCTCAATTACAAACAAAAACTAAATAATAAAAAACTAAACTTCATATATATTGTTATGTATGAGGCATGAATACTTCAATAAAGGATATTTGTGTTGAAACACAAAATGAAAAACATATTTTAATTAATATACAAAAGATACTTATGATAATCCTTTGTTGGAAAATAATTTGCTTGCAACACATATCCTTTTGGCACGTACACTTTTAAATCAATCCATGTAATATAAAGGATATATACATATAAATACATATAAAATTTATATATCTATCTATATATATATATATATTATATATATATATATATTTATATTACATATATACAATTATATTTCTATATATAAACTCCATTCTGTCAGTCGAATGTCCTACGAGCGCCAGTCTAACACCATCTATCGTCCCGTAAGCACACCGAAGTCCTTTGCACAATTTTGCGCGCGCGATCCAACAAAAGACAAACTTTACGATTAGTTTGTATAGACAATACACGGTTCGTTTGTCTGTTATCATGTTTTGTTGCACTTACTGTGCTTTGGAAAAAGACGTGCGTCTAGGGTTCGTGTAGTGTAAAATGTAACGTGCGTTTGTCTGTTCTTTTGAGGTGTGTATGCAAAGTGAAATAGAGGGTGGACAAATTGCGGTCTATAATAAATATATATATAATAAAATATAATATATAATAATTTTTATATTGTATGTTATAGATATATATTTATATTTGAAATAGTTCGCTGTACGTTCGTCAAAATGCAAAAAAGTTAATTTTTTTTATATTAATTATACGTTTTGACACACGATGTGTGTCATCATTTAGTCAGTCAGAACACAATCTAAAACAAAATGAAGTTGGCACTTTTGCTTAGGAGGCATTAAAACCTCTGCTTCATTTAAGATTTAAACTAGTGGTGTATGGCATCGTGCCTTAAGGCAAATTGCTGGAACGTTTCGTACCGTACTAAAATATCCGAGAAATTTTAAACGATTTCAAATATATTATTACAAATTCTGTAACTCTCATTATTTTTGCTACCTTGTTATATCTGAGCAAATCGAATGTAAATCATAAATCAATTTATCTCCAGAACATTAACAATCGTCATTTCATTTCGAATTCAATTTCAAAAAAATAGTTGCCTAATTTGCATAAAATTGAAAAAGTGCTCCCGTATAGTTACAGTCCTGCACCTGTACATAAATAGTCTAAACGCACTTGGGTAAACATTTGAACCAGAGCGGTTGATTTTTTGAATTTTTAATCCAAAATTACAAAAATATTTCATGGAAAATAAAAAAAGATGTAATAATTTTTCATCCTTAGAAGCAAGCAGAAAGTTTTTTAGATCATTCAAATCGAACGATTAGTTCACTCAAAAACTGCCATTTTTTGCACATTTAGCTCTGTATCTTTAAAATGGCTGGATCTGTCTTTGCCAAAAACTAATCACCTCTTTTCCCAATCATTACAAATTGAATGTTTTTTAAATCATTCAAATGGATGCTCCGTTCTCTCAAAAACTCGATTTGTATTTTCTGCACTCCTTGCTCTGTATCTCCGTAACGGCTGGACCTGCCTTTGCCAAAAACTAATCAGCACTATCTCCCTATCAATAGGAATCGAATGTTTTTTAAACCGTTCAAATCGGTTGATCCGTGTGCCCGAAAACGTGGACAAAAATTTGCGGACATACAAAACACACATCCACATAAACACACACATCCATTTTTTCTGAGGTATGCCAAAATGTTCAGAAACCTTCAAAACGTTGAGAAATGCAAAAATTTTCATTTTCGATTTTCGGTCCATTACAATAACTACTCTACGAGAAGTTCAAAATCTGATGAGACACATACAGCGTCGAAACGTACACAATGAATTGTGTTAAATTACTTATTGCTTTTGCTTTGACTATTTAGCTGCAAATAAAAATTTCAAGAATATGTAATAAATAAAATTACAGTTCTAACAATTTATATATATATATATATATATATATATATATATATATATCTACATTTATATAAAAATACGTCGGGTTTTCCTTCCTGACGATATAACTCCAGAACGCACGAACCGATTTCGACAATTTTGCATTCGTTGGAAAGGTCTCGGGCTCCGCAAGGTTTATAGCTAAGAAAATTAGTTGGGCATGGCATCGTGCCTTAATGCAAGCTGCTGGAAACTCACGCACCGTAATTAAAAATACGAGTAATGGCATTAGTGAGAATTATCAGCATTATGCTTGGTTAAGTCAACGAGCAATTCATGCTGCAAAGAATAATGATGTACACGCACTGAATTTCACCATTCAATCAAAAATTGCTGGCGATTTGGTGACATACCAATGATTCCGACTGGTCTTTCGTTTGACTTCAAACGATTGCAATTTCCATTTCGCAATAACAAGTCGCAAGGGGTATCGCTTAGTGTTTGCGAAATAAATTTCAAATAGATTATTTAGAAAATCATTATTTTTCACATAGACAGTTAAAGTTGCCTGTTCACGAGTTGGAAAACCATCCGCTTTGTTTGTGTTAACGTCAGACCAAAAAACAAAAATGTGGTTTACCAAAGAGCACTTCAATGAAACGGATAATTTGCGGATTCACTTTCATTTACTTAGAGAAGTTCAACTAAAAAACACTTCATTTTTGTAATCGAAATAAATTCATTACTGTTGTGTAATAAAATCAAATTTTTTCTCTTTCAAATATAAAACAAACAAAAAATGTCTTCATCTTTCTCACGAAACCATCTGGTGGCGAAACGGAGTTCGTCGGGTTTGCTAGTGATTTATATAAGTATGAGAAACAATTTTAAGTCATAGTACTGAATTTGTTAAATTAAACATAAATATAAATTTTCGAATTATTATTACTCTATGAACCTTGATCATCTCTGTTAACTCTAGTGCAAACCTCCCTTCCTCTTGCCTAGCAACAGGCCAAACGCCATTGCCATGACAATGGCTTGGTGCATGCAAACCACGTGGGTCTTTCTTGTGCAAAATTATGCAGTTTCATGCCGGCGAGGCGGCCGAATTGTTAATAACTTTCATCGGGTTCTATTTTATTTCGTGAGTGATATTAAATTATTTAATTTTGCACGAGTGTTATGTATATTCCTCGAATGGCTCGAAAGTTATACGCGAATTGTAAATGCATCGATAATGGTAATGCATTTTGGGGTTAACCTCGTGGTGAGTTGATACATAATGTTAGATGAATTTTTGCGTGGTTTGACATTAATAGTAATCGTAATAAGGGATAAATGATATAAATGCATAAGTGTGTCCCTATAGTTAAAGATTTATATGTCTATGAATATCATGAAAAGTAAAAATGCATTATTTCGAGAATCCTTTGCGGTAATTTAGAAATTCGCCGTCAATGTTATATTGTTAACATTGTTATTGTCCATCGAACTGTAATAGTCTCGATTTGCTGTTTTAATTCGTTCACATTATTTTTTTCGTTGCATCTTATTATTAGGTAAATCTATAAAAATAATTTATTTTCCGTCGAATCATGAGACTCCCGATTTGCTGTTATAACTTTTGCACTAAAAGTTGAATGTTACTTCATTATTTAGTTTTCATTGCAATCCGTGTAGATCTATATAAACATACGAAAACATATTTTTATGTTTTGCATTACCTCGAGAACCTTTTGAAATATTTTAGAATTTATACACTTCATTCATATAAACATGTTACTTTTGATATAATAAGTAGAATACTTAAAAATTCGATATTTCTAGAACCCTTTGAGATCCTTATGTAATACAAAAAATTCTTATAACATTTTTCTTTGCCCATCGAACCATTATACCTTAGTTTTGCTGTCTTAACTCGTTCACTAAGGTTTGAATTTTATTTCATTTTATAATTTTTGTTCAAAATTATAAAAATACGAGAACAATAAAAAGGCATCATATCGAGAATTGTATCAAGCGATAAATTTATCAGTTTAAAAAGACCATCTTATATTTTTGTAGTGGGAACTCGATCAATAAAGGTTGAATTTCGTTTTAATTTTTTCCTTACAACTTGGGTAAATCTTTTAAAATACCAAAATGAAAATATGCTATATTTTAGGAACACTTTGGGTTAATTTAGTATTTCAATAAGTCCTTCTCACAATATTTTTTATTTTGCTGTTTTAACTCGTTCACTGAAAATGCAAAATTCCATTTCAAATGTCGATAAAAGTTGTGTCAAAGCAACCAATAGTTTCTATATATATTTTTCATAATTCTTTCTTTTCTAAATTCTTGAATTTTTTTTCTTCAGGTCTTTTAAAGTGTTATGTTGTGCTTTTGTAAAAAAATTGCTCTGTTTTGCATCTTTTTGATTTTTTTTCTTCAGTAATTTTAAAATAAACGTTAGTGTTTTGTAGTGCTTTTGTAAAGAAAAATTCATCTCTTTTCCTACTTTTTTATGTTTTGCTCAAGTATTTTAAAATGAGAGTGAGCGTTGTCAGCGTTGTGTAGTGCTTCTGTAAATAATTTCCTCCTTTCCAACTTATTGAATTTTTTTTCTTCAGGTATTTCAAAATAAAAAGTGTTGTGCAGTGCTAGTTAAGTCTAATGTAAATTAATTAATGAAATTAATTAAATAGCTTGTGCAAAATCCAAAGTGTATGGAAGCAGACATGGTGTGGGCTGCATCGTACCTGAGGTAAAAATTATATTACATAATGTTTATCTAAAAACTAAAGTCAAATAATATATACCTCTAATAAAATATAGCTTTGTATAGTATGCTATGATAAAGAACTAAAAAAAGACTAGATAAAATAAAATAATTTTATATATAAAATACTCTTATAAACTCTTATAAAAAAATAAATAGAATTAGCTTAAAATAATATAATTTACCTCACTGATTTTTTTTAAATCTCCGTTTAATTTCACTCTTGTTTAGAGTTTAATTCTATTATTTAACTCATTTTATATTTTTCATGATTTCACTAAAATTAAATTATGAAATTATTTTAATTTGATAATTTTTAATTAATTATAAAATAAAAATGTTTTTTTCTTCTTTGCAGATCGTTCCAGTTGGCGAAATGGCAGACACTGATCAAGGTAAGTCTATTTTAATTTTATTTTCTTTCGTGCATACATATACAGTTAACCCTGTCATAACGCGGTTGAAAATGCGACAGTCTTCTTATAACGCAGTACTTTTATTGCACTGTACTTTACTAACATAAATGTTTTTATTAAAATTTGACTATAATTGGCCTGATGTTACTTAGCTAGCTCGTCAGTAGAATCCCTTCCGCCTAATATTTTTAGTTTGTTCATCATTGTTTTGGTGTTGTTTGTTACTTAAAATAAATTTATAAAAATATGTTATATGCTAAATCCCAATTACAAACTTTCTGAAGAGGAGAACTTGGTTTTCGCGCAAAAATCGGATTCGATAATTTTGTTTTCTCGACGTTTCAAGTCATTCTGAATCGAATGAGACCAAATTTTGGATAAAGTATGTGCGTGTGTGTATTTGTGACCCGATGTTTGACCTTTCGGCGATTCTTTCTCAAAAATGGTTTGGTTGGACCAATTTCAAAATTTTCGAAATTGTAAATTTTTGCATTTCTCGACGTTTTGAACGTTTCTGAATATTTTGGCATACCTCAGAAAAAATTGATGTGTGTGTGTGTTTTGTATGTATGTATGGATACAATTTTTCGTCCACGTTTTCGGACGCACGGATCAACCGATTTGAATGAATTTAAAAAACATTCGATTCCTATTGATAGGAAGATGGGCTGATTAGTTTTTGGCAAAGGCAGGTACAGCCGTTACGGAGATACGGAGCAAAGAGTGCAGAAAATAGAAATCGAGTTTTTGAGAGAACGGAGTATCGGATTTGAATGATCTTAGAAACATTCAATTTGTAATTATTGGGAGAAGAGGTGATTAGTTTTTTGGCAAAGACAGGTCCAGCCATTTCGAAAATACAGAGCTAAATGTGCAAAAAATGGCAGTTTTTGATTACATCTTTTTTAATTTCCTAAAATATTTTTGTTATTTATTTTGGTTCAAAAATTCTCTGGAGATAAATTGATTTATGATTTACATTTGATTTGTTCAGATATAACTAGATAGCAAAAATAATGAAACTTACAGCATTTGTAATAATATAATATATTTGAGAACGCTTAAAATTTCTCGGATGCTTCAGTACGGTACGGGAAGTTCCAGCAATTTGCCTTAAAGCACCATGCCATACACCACTAGTCTAAATTTTCTTTACAATTTACTTTTAACTTAATTTTAAATTCATTCTCTTCTTTGATCATCTTTATCTCTTTCGGAAGCCCATTGAATAATTTCATATAAAAAAGTTCTTTTTGATAAGCTAGAATTAATCAATGTAGTGCTAAGACACTGTTGTCTGTTCAAAATTTTTTATTAGTTATTTTCAAAGTATTTTTTGGGAGTTCATGCAACTTGCCCTAAGGCCACCAAATGCCACTTACACCTACTCCTTTATCCTACCGGGCGTGAGCGCGATAGAGTGACCCGTGAACCTTGTTGCTGTCCCTGTCTTGCCGTCAGCCGCCGGTCGTCTCGTTTCGTATATCTGCGCACCGAGTGGCATTTTTGCCACCGACCGTGTGGCCTAATGGATAAGGCGTCGGACTTCGGATCCGAAGATTGCAGGTTCGAGTCCTGTCACGGTCGAAACAATAATTTTATTTTTTTAATTTTATTTAAAAACAATCTTAAAAAAATAATAGGATGAAATAATGTAGAAAGGTACAAAACGTCTTTTGGTATTTATAAAACATTTTCTTGATTATATTATTTTTTATTTATGTTATTTAAATTCAGAACCTAAATTTGGTATCAATCAAAGGGACATTTTGTCGAATAACATTTTCCCAGTTATAATTTCCCAGAATTTATCGAAGAATAGATAGTAATATATGGAGGTCCGGGGTTAAAAGGTCCATCAGGGATGTGTCAAAAACCAGTCGAGTTAAGCATTGTTTAACAACAGTATTTGAAAGTAGAGGGAAAAAGATGTATAACCAACTATAACCTTGATTCTTATCTGCTATCTGGAGATAAACGGTAATCTTTGAAAATCCATAATAAAAGTATTTTCTTCCGTTGGTAGTTTTTTAGCATCAGTTAAAAATGTAATTATTTTGTAAAATACCTTTAAAATTAAAATATGACATTAAACCTTTTTGTCACCTGGCCGTTTCAAGTTACTCCGTCTATAGGGTAAAAGGAGGGTATACATAACAATTTTTGAAAGACAGCAAAAAAGCACATTTCTACAATGATGAAGTAGCTGTTAATTTCACTGAACGTAGTTAGATAATTGTTCGTTTGAAATGTGTTATTTGTTGTGATGTAATTGGTTTGATTTTTATGATATAATTAATATTTTCTCGAAGTCAAATTTGACCTTTGTGCCGCGCCCTGCTCTACATATATACTTTTTATTAAATTTACTTTAATTCATCGAATGTTACTTGAAACTTTTCAAAAAGCAGGTTAAACAAATGCTTAATTCATTTTCTATCTCCTGGCAGAAATTTGAAAATTTTGTATAAGCTTAGTAGTTTTATTTACAATTATACACAAAATCCAGAAACCAAAAAGAATCTCAAAGACTTAAAACGTAATCAATAAGTCGAAAGACCAAAAAAGACTTGCATTGGATTTTACCATGTTTTCTATAAAAAGTGTATAAAATTGCAGTTTGATTGCATTGACAAAATATAGACAAAATAATGGGGTTTATTGTTTTAATAATATATCATTGTATATAGCATTCAAACAACACATCCTCATATACTTAAAGTATTAATATTTTTGATTCTCTAGAAATTGTTTTGTATATACCTTACTTAGCAAAACAACGTTTGCCGGGTCAGCTAGTGTACTTAAATTTTTTGTAATTATTACACCTGTCAAGATAATGACCAACGGATGCTTTATATATTTTGCTATTCTTATCTTTTCCAATAGTCACTCTGATTAACTTTTTAGGCAAGCAAATTGTGTAAAATAGAAGCGCAATACTTGACGCGTATGCTGTAGCATTCATCGTATGTAAATATTGAAATATAAATATCGGACTATCTTTATTTTTGTTGTTTAATCAAATTTTGGATATCACAAATAATTTAATAAAAATAAAATAATTGTAAATTTTTGTACCTTGCTGAAACTTTATATTTATGATATTATTTTTCTATCCCTCAGCTTATTTTTCCTCTTCGTCTCGTATCAGATGGACGTTTTTCCGCTGACTTTGAAATTCTTCATAATTATCATCACGTTTGCCCACCTTGACTTTGTTTTGTGTTTAATTTTTTCTTTCGATTCATTCATTTATTATTTACAAAGTTTGGCACGTCCAATTAATCTCCAGACGAATTCCTACATCTCCAACTTTGCACCTTTGCAGAAGTCGAGTTGAGGTTTTATCAAAGATCGAATACAGAGGTGTATTCTTAAGTAAACCGTAATCAATGGTAATAATTATTATTTTGATTTCTTCTCAAAATTGATGGTTTCTGAAGATCTGCTTCTGGATTTATTAATATTTTTTTATAGAGTTTGGGAATTCAAATTTTGAATTAAACTTCATGATATTTCAACCTGTTTATTTGAGTGACGTCAACGGTGATCAGTAGGTACAAATACAGATTGCTCATTTTTCAGTTTACTCATCAATCGAGTTACAATTTTCTTAATTAAGTTAATTTTCAATTTACTCGTCAGTTGAGGGTTTTTTTTGTCTTATTCAAATAATATAAATAAATAATTCATCATATTTTATCCTAACTTTTCAATATTTAATCATTTTATTTAAAAAATTTCTTAAATTAAATCTTTTTTGATTGCTCATTTTTCAGTTTACTCGTCAATCGAGTTACATTTTTTTTAATTAAGTTAATTTTCAATTTACTCGTCAGTTGAGTTTTTTTTTGTCTTATTCAAATAATATTCTGTAACTCATCATATTTTATCTTAACTTTTCAATATTTAATCATTTTATTTAAAAAATTTCTTTAATTAAATCTTTTTTACTTTTTTTTTAATTTATACCAATTTTAATTTTTGTTTTTTAACTTGTAATATTTTATATATAATTTTATTCATGTTTCAATTTTTTTATTCGAAACATTTTTGTTTCAAACATTTTTTTATTTTAAGTATTTTTTCTTTATTTTGCTTATAGCTTTTAATTTAATTTTTATGATTTTCATATAGCTTTTAATTTGATTTTCTAGGATGTCATTTTTGATTATTCTGCATTTTTAGATTTATTCTAAAAGTTTTACATTTACACTGAAATTTAAATATATAACGCTTTATGTTACTTATTTATGCTATTTAATTTTTTTGAATTTTTAATTTTTTGTCCTTTTGTTTGTCTATTTTTGCGTTTCATTTAGTAAATAATTTGGATTTTCAATTATTTCTGAATATTTTTTGAAATATCTCAAAATTTTGGAAATAAATTCACTAAGAAGTAAAAGCAATTTTTTCTAGTTTAGAATTTGAATCAAATTTGAACCAGTTGATTTTTGACTTAGCTTCTTTAATTACAAATTTCCCGAAGAAGTTTGTTTTCATAAAAAAATCCGATTCGCTAACTTTATGTTTTCTTGACGTTTCAAGCCATTCTGAATCGAATAACAATAAATTTGGAAACAGTATATGCGTGTGTATGCGAACAGATTTTTTCCGTAGACGTTTTCTCAAAAACGGCTGGACCGATTTCAAAAATTTAAGTCATTCGATATTTCTCGATGAGGACTAGCGTTTATCAATTTTGCGCAACGATCAGCCAAGCCGTTTCTTCGTAAATAGCAGAAAAGTGAAGAACTTTTCGTCCACATTTTAGCTCGCAATTCTGGAACGATTTTAAAAATTCAATTTTTTAATTATTTAATTTAATTTTAATTTTTTTTCTTTCGGCTCTGTCCACCGGACAAGGTGTCAACAATTATTCGTAAACAAAAAAAATTGCGAGAAGATAAAACCTGGCGTGTGTATATTTATATTATATTCATACTTGGTATCGGATTCTGTTTATTTCATTTATAATTCACGTTCGCATTAATTTATAAATAAATCATTTAAATAAACAATTTATCGCATACCTTACCTTTCGTGTGGGCGGACGAACGGGTCATGATTTCTTGGAAAAGATTTATATACATATACACATACAAATGCAAAAATTTATTTAAAGAAAATATATTTAATTTCAATAATTTTCATCAATAAGAGGTAAAAATTACACTTATAAAGGACTAAGAAAATGAATTAGAATTCGTGATAGGAAGATAAATCTTGACGAAAAGTCGACACACTGATGGATGTTGAGAAAAGTTATAATTTTATAATACAATTCAGTTATTATTCCTGTCTTGTGACTATAGAGTAGAAGTCCAAAAGAGTTTAATCATGCAGTAGTGATATCAGTTCATAGTAGATGAAAAATAATTGTTTCTATTTGGGCACAGACAATGAGACACGTTCTCTATGTTTAACGCAGGTCACAGACCTGCCTTAGGGCAGAATTTTTGTATATACATATACATATACAAATATACATATATATGTATATGTATGTATATATAAATGTGTGTATATATTATAAATGGACCTTTCGGCGTCTGTATGTCGGGTTACTATAGCGACACCCGTCGCGTCGCTTACTTAGGGTGACTGAATAATTTTTTTGCACATGTATTTGTCTTCAGATACACATAAATATGTATATATGTATATATTTATACATATGTATGTATATATGTATTTGGTGTAGGTGAATCACTTTTCCTCTTAAGGGGGCCCAAGGTCAACTCCAATGAATCATCATCCTGTATGTACCTTTGTTGAATCATTTTCCATTTGAAATCGAAAACCATTTTCAATTTTCAATTTTCAAAAATGATGGAAAATACCGATTAGTATTGAGTTTCACGGATTTATCTAGATTACATTTAAGTATTTTTATGTATTTTTACACGCACACACAATGCGTATACTACTAGTTTTTTTTTAATTTGAAGTTATTTATTAACTTCTCGAAGGAGGGATTTTTGTTTTTATGACTTTTAACATCTCGGTTTACTCAAAGAGCCAATAATTTTCTTAGGAAGTCAGTAGTCTTTTTTCAGCTTCCCGTAGGGTATGTTATAGTAATCGTAAAAATCTAAAATGAAAATTTTTGCTTATCTTTACGTTTCAGAGGTTTCTGAACATTTTGGCATACCTCAGAAAAAATGGATGTGTGTGTGTTTTGCGTGTCCGCATTTTTTCGTTCACGTTTTCGGGCGCACGGAACAACCGATTTGAATTACTATTGATAGGGAGATGTGCTGATTAGTTTTAGGCAAAGGCAGGTCTAGCCGTTACGGAGATATGGAGCAAAGAGTGCAGAAAATAGAAATCGAGTTTTTGAGAGAACGGAGCGTCCGATTTTAATAATTCAAGAAACATTTTACTCGTATTAACAAGATGAATAGTTGATCAAATTTTCATGAAGGCAGGTCTAGCGGTTTCGGAGATCTAGTAAAAAAAAGTAAAGAAAATGCCATTTGGCGGTCAAAAATGATCATTAGACATATGCACATCAAATTATCAGATATTTTATGGAGATTTTAACAATAAGTATAAATTTTGTTTACATTCCTACGGGTTCCATATCAATGTTTATTCGGTAGACGGCGACGCGGCGCTTACGCGCTTCGATATTTCGTCTCTATGCAGTTAAAGCAGTACGATTGCTTTAAAAAAGTTCAGAATTTCCAAACATTTTTTTCAGTCTTTTATTTCATAAGTCACTTTTTTTTAAAAAAAATTAAATTTTTTCAAAAATCTAAATTTTTCAAAGTTCAAAAAAATTTAGGTTTTTTTTAAAAAAAATAATTTCTGGTACGGGAAGTTCCAGCAATTTTCCTTGGCGCGATGCCACCGTTTGCTCGTCAGTAGAGTTCTTTATACTCAAAGAAATTTCAGTGTCTTCAGTTTGCTCGTCAGTAGAGTTCTTTTTCTCTCATTTGATCAAAATTTTGATTTGTTCGTTAGTAAAATCCTTTTTCTCTCAAGGGAATTTTTTTGCTCGTCTGTAGAGTCCTTTTTTCTCTCATTTAAACGTATTTCAAGTTTGTTCGTCAATACATTTTATTTTTTTCTATTAAAGCAATTTTTAATTTGTTTGCCAGTAGTGTTCTTTTTGTATGAACAAGTTATCAATTTGTTAGCCAATAGAATTTATTTTCTTATTTAAATACATTTTCAGTTTGCTTGTCGAGAAATTTTTTTCTTAAAAGAATTGTCAGTAGAATTCATTTTTTTATTATAATAAATTTTTAGTTTGCTTGTTAGCTATAGTTTTGTCTTTTTTGTCCAAATTTGAGTTTCAGTTCATTCGTCGAGACTATGACGATCTTCGATAAATTTATAAAATAAAATGCGGTCAAAATCATAAGAAAGTAATTCGATAGAATATTTTACTCATTTTTCTGTCTTCTGTCAATTTATTCTTTTGTTGTCTCTGATCTTGAAGGAGTGCAAACGTCGACGACTTCAAAAATAACTTTTGCGAGGAATTTCCTTTGTGCGATGCAAAGTGCATTTACACCTGAACATGGGATTATTTTTAGACTCCGAAAAGTAGAAGCCATGTGCGAGTTATTGGAAAAACAAATAATTAAGATTTATACATATATATATATATACTAGCTTACCCGGCAAACGTTTTGCTAAGTAAGGTATATTCTAAACCATTTCTAGAGAATCAAAAATATTAATACTTTAAGTGTATAAGGATGTGTTGTTTGAATGTTATATACAATGATGCATTATTAAAACAATAAACCCCATTAGTTTGTCTATATTTTGTCAATACAATCAAACTGGAAGTTTTATGCATTTTCTATAGAAAACATGGTATATTCATTCAATCCAAGTCTTTTTTAGTCTTTCGGCTTCTTGATTACGTTCCAAGTTTTTCAGATTCTTTTTGGATTTTGGATTTTGTGTATAATTGTAAATAATACTACTTAGTTTATACAAAAATTTCAAATTTCTGCGAGGAGAGATAGAAAATGAATTAAGTATTTCTTCTTTGACCTCCTTTTTGAAAAGTTTCAAATAAAATTCGATGAATTAAAGTAAATTTAATAAAAAGTATATATGTAGAGCAGGGCGAGACACAAAAGTCCAATTTGACAAACGCAAATATAAACTATATTGTGTAAACCATAACAATTATATCACAACAAATAACACATTTCAAACAAACAATTATCTGACTACGTTCAGTAAAACTGCCAGCTACTTCATCATTGTAGAAGTGTGCTTTCTTGATGTCTTTCAAAAATTTGTTATCTAGAGCTTTTTACACTATAGGTGTGGTAACTTGGAACGGCCAGGTGGCAAACAGGTTTAATGTCTTGTTTTGATTTCAAAGATATTTTACAAAATAATTACACTTTTAACTAATGCTAAAAACTACCAACGGAAGAAAATACTTTTATTATAGATTTTCGAAGATTACAGTTTATCTCCCGATAGCAGGGTCATGAGAATCAAGGTTAGAGCTGGTTATACATCTTTTTCCCTCTACTTTCAAATATTGTTGTTAAACAATGCTTAACTTTACTGGTTTTTGACACATCGGTGGTGGATCTTTTTGACTCCGGACCTTTCATATATTACTATCTATTCTTCGATAAATTCTAGGAAATTATAACTGGGAAATTATAACATATAAATAAATGTTATTCGACAAAATGTCCCTTTGATCGATACCAAATTTAGGTTCTGAATTGAAATAACACAAATAAAAAATAATATAACCTTGAAAATGTTTTATAAATACCAATGAGTATATAATTATACAAATGAGATCTTTCAGAGCACCGTGTTGGAGAAACATATGCCCTAAAGTGCATTTTCATACTAACATTTCAAAAATCTTGATATTTTGAGTTTCTGATAACACTTACGGCCCGTTTAATGACGTTTCTGTATATATATGAAACTACAAACAAAACTACTTACTACAATTTAGTCATAATTAAATAATATTCACGTAAAACATCATATTAAACGTAATTGAACATCATCTGTCAAAAATGTTTGACATTTGACGTATCAGCCACCGTCAATTGTTTTATTCAAATTACGCTTTTACAAAAACGTTCAAATTAAAAATGTAAAGTTTCTACGCGATTTTGAAATAATATCTCACCTTTCCGGCAACCTATTGATTAGCACGAATTTTTCAAGACTGAGACTGGCCAAATCGGTTTAGCCCTTTTTGAGTTTTAGCGGATCATTTTATCGAGAGCTCCATTTATATATATATATATATATATATATATATATACATATATACAGATAGAATTTCTATAATTAACATTATAATTTTACTGAAAGTCATGAAAATTTGTGAAAAGTTCTCACATATAAATTTATTCCAAAAGTGCAAATAAAAACTAATGATTAATATTGATACTGTTCATTCAGTTAAGGTGAACTAAAAATAGTACATTGAGTAATAAAGTTAATTAAAAAGTAAGGTGCTGATGATGTTCTGAAAGTGTTCAAAAGATGTCTTGGTTTTAATACCAGGTCGTCAGCAACAATTCTTGATGGATCTAGGAGGAAAACGAGCCGCGATGAAGTAATTTAGTGGAAATTGCAAGTTTGTTAAAGAAATTTATTGTTTCTTGTTTTTTATGTATTTTTCATAATCCTGTTTACATCGTAAGTAGAAGGGAAGCAGTATGCCATAATTAGATAGTCTATTTTCATCAATTAAATACTGCTCGCAATGTGGTTTCATTTGTAAGAAAATTGGGTCGATTTTTCTGGTTAAAGACTGCAAAAACAATAGAAATTAATATTAGCAAAGCCACTTCCAGAATTTTATCCAGCGGTGCTCTAGAAGCACCACGAATAAAATCCTGGATACTTAAACCAAATAGCATAAATCAATTCTTACCCTCACAACATAAGGATATGTGTATGGTAAATAATCTGGTGCATAAGCATGAACCACAGAGGAGTCGTAGGAGAACCCGTTGGAACCAAAATTAGATCTGGAGACGACTCCACTGTCGTACGAAGGCAGAGGAACAACTTGCACCCTTAAAGGTTCTTCCAAGGCGAAGCAGATGCTCAAGACCGAGGCCAGAATCAAAAGAACCTTAAAATCAAAAATGTAATTAATTGTAGTGCAACGTTTTGTTTGTATTTATAATTGTAGTTGTACCTTCATTTTGTTAAAATTTCACGTCAACTGTCAAGAGAAGCTGATGGAAGAAACTGTGTCGACTCCAGTGGATGGTCGACACTTTTATACTAGTTCGTGATGTCAGTCAAAATTTATCAAATTTAGGTAATGGAAGTAATAAAGCAACTTTTTGTGACCCCAAAGCATCGTAGTCAAGTTCAAGAATTCGAATGTTTATAAACAATGAAATCTTCCAGGACAACTTGTTTGGAGCCCTAGGGGCGTCATTGTCTATTTTCAAATTTTGAACTTGATTATGATGCTCTGGGGGCACAGCAAGTCTCTAACAACTTCCATTACCTAAATTTGATTAATTTTGACAAAGGCATCACGAATGAGTATAAAAGTGTCGACCATCCACTAGAGTCGACACAGTTTCTTCCATCAGCTTCTCTTGACAGTTGACGTGAAATTTTAACAAAATGAAGGTACAACCACAATTATAAATAGAAACAAAACTTTAGACTACAATAAATTGTATTTTTTATTTTAAGGTTTTCTTAATTTTGGCCTCGGTTTTGTGCATCTGCTTTGCCTTGGAAAAACCCTTAAGGGTGCAAGTTGTTCCTCTGCCTTCGTACGACAGTGGAGTTATTTCCAGATCCAATTTTGGTTCCAATGGGTTCTCCTATGACACCTCAGTGGTTCGTGCTTATGCACCAAATTATGTACCATATCATCCTTATGTTGTGAGGGTAAGAATAATTTTAAGCTATTTGCATTAAGTGACCAGGACTTTGTTCGTGGTACTTACAAGTTTTGGAAGTGTCAGTTTTATTATCATGTTAATTTATATTGTTTTTGCAGTCTTCAGCAAGTATTGACGACGACATTTTCTTCAACATGAATCCAGAATGCTTTATTTATCTCTATGCACCTTATGAGGCGCCTTATATACAACACATAAAAAAATGCCAAAAGTTATATCATCAATTCGTGAAGGACCAGAGTCAATAAA
>NW_020536999.1:1655701-1670649 GCF_003426905.1 Ctenocephalides felis | reverse complement strand
AACCGTAGGAATGTAAACAAAAACCGTTTATACTTATTGTTAAAATCTCCATAAAATATCTGATAATTTGATGTGCATATGTCTAATGATCATTTTTGACCGCCAAATGGCATTTTCTTTACATTTTTTACTAGATCTCCGAAACCGCTAAACCTGCCTCCGTGAAAATTTGATCAACTATTCATCTTGTTAATACGAGTAAAATGTTTCTTGAATTATTAAAATCGGACGCTCCGTTCTCTTAAAAACTCGATTTCTATTTTCTGCACTCTTTGCTCCATATCTCCGTAACGGCTAGACCTGCCTTTGCCTAAAACTAATCAGCACATCTCCCTATCAATAGTAATTCAAATCGGTTGTTCCGTGCGCCCGAAAACGTGAACGAAAAAATGCGGACACGCAAAACACACACACATCCATTTTTTCTGAGGTATGCCAAAATGTTCAGAAACCTCTGAAACGTAAAGATAAGCAAAAATTTTCATTTTAGATTTTTTACGATTACTATAACATACCCTACGGGAAGCTGAAAAAAGACTACTGGCTTCCTAAGAAAATTATTGGCTCTTTGAGTAAACCGAGATGTTAAAAGTCATAAAAACAAAAATCCCTCCTTCGAGAAGTTAATAAATAACTTCAAATTAAAAAAAAACTAGTAGTATACGCATTGTGTGTGCGTGTAAAAATACATAAAAATACTTAAATGTAATCTAGATAAATCCGTGAAACTCAATACTAATCGGTATTTTCCATCATTTTCCGATTGCAAATGGAAAATGATTCAACAAAGGTACATACAGGATGATGATTCATTGGAGTTGACCTTGGGCCCCCTTAAGAGGAAAAGTGATTCACCTACACCCAATACATATATACATACATATGTATAAATATATACATATATACATATTTATGTGTATCTGAAGACAAATACATGTGCAAAAAAATTATTCAGTCACCCTAAGTAAGCGACGCGACGGGTGTCGCTATAGTAACCCGACATACAGACGCCGAAAGGTCCATTTATAATATATACACACATTTATATAAATACATACATATACATATATATGTATATTTGTATATGTATATGTATATACAAGAATTCTGCCCTGAGGCAGGTCCGTGACCTGAGTTAAACATAGAGAACGTGTCTCATTGTCTGTGCCCAAATAGAAACAATTATTTTTCATCTACTATGAACTGATATCACTACTGCATGATTAAACTCTTTTGGACTTCTACTCTATAGTCACAAGACAGGAATAATAACTGAATTGTATTATAAAATTATAACTTTTCTCAACATCCATCAGTGTGTCGACTTTTCGTCAAGATTTATCTTCCTATCATGAATTCTAATTCGTTTTCGTGGCTCTTAGTCCTTTATAAGTGTAATTTTTACCTCCTATTGATAAAAATTATTGAAATTAAATATATTTTCTTAAAACAAATTTTTGCATTTGTATGTGTATATGTATATAAATCTTTTCCAAGAAATCATGACCCGTTCGTCCGCCCACACGAAAGGTAAGGTATGCGATAAATTGTTTATTTAAATGATTTATTTATAAATTAATGCGAACGTGAATTATAAATGAAATAAACAGAATCCGATACCAAGTATGAATATAATATAAATATACACACGCCAGGTTTTATCTTCTCGCAATTTTTTTTGTTTACGAATAATTGTTGACACCTTGTCCGGTGGACAGAGTCGAAAGAAAAAAAAATTAAATTAATTAATTAAAAAACTGATTTTTTAAAATCGTTACAGAATTGCGAGCTAAAACGTCGACGAAAAATTCTTCACTTTTCTGCTATATACGAAGAAACAGCTTGGCTGATCGTTGCGCAAAATTGATAAACGCTAGTCCTCATCGAGAAATATCGAATGACTTAAATTTTTGAAATCGGTCCAGCCGTTTTTGAGAAAACGTCTACGGAAAAAATCTGTTCGCATACACACGCATATACTGTTTCCAAATTTGGTCTCATTCGATTCAGAATAGCTTGAAACGTCAAGAAAACAAAGTTAGCGAATCGGATTTTTTTATGAAAACAAACTTCTTCTTCGGGAAGTTTGTAATTAAAGAAGCTAAGTCAAAAATCAACTGGTTCAAATTTGATTCAAATTCTAAACTAGAAAAAAAATGTTTTACTTCTTACTTAATAAATCTATTTTCGAAATTTTAAGATATGTCAAACAATATCCAGAAATAATTGAAAATCCAAATTATTTACTAAATGAAACGCAAAAATAGACAAACAAAAGGACAAAAAATTAAAAATTCAAAAAAATTAAATAGCATAAATAAGTAACATAAAGCGTTATATATTTAAATTTCAGTGTAAATGTAAAACTTTTAGAATAAATCTAAAAATGCAGAATAATCAAAAATGACATCCTAGAAAATCAAATTAAAAGCTATATGAAAATCATAAAAATTAAATTAAAAGCTATAAGCAAAATAAAGAAAAAATACTTAAAATAAAAAAATGTTTGAAACAAAAATGTTTCGAATAAAAAAATTGAAACATGAATAAAATTATATATAAAATATTACAAGTTAAAAAACAAAATTAAAATTGGTATAAATTAAAAAAAAAGTAAAAAAGATTTAATTTAAGGATTTTTTTAAATAAAATGATTAAATATTGAAAAGTTAGGATAAAATATGCTGAGTTACAGAATATTATTTGAATAAGACAAAAAAAACCTCGACTGACAAATAAATTGAAAATTAACTTAATTAAAAAAATGTAACTCGATTGACGAGTAAACTGAAAAATGAGCAATCAAAAAAGATTTAATTTAAGAAATTTTTTAAATAAAATGATTAAATATTGAAAAGTTAGGATAAAATATGATGAATTATTTATTTATATTATTTGAATAAGACAAAAAAAACCTCGACTGACAAATAAATTGAAAATTAACTTAATTAAAAAAATGTAACTCGATTGACAAGTAAACTGAAAAATGAGCAATCTGTATTTGTACCTACTGATCATCGTTGACGTCACTCAAATAAACGGGTTGAAATATCATGAGTTTAATTCAAAATTTGAATTCCCAAACTCTATAAAAAAATATTAATAAATCCAGAAGCAGATCTTCAGAAACCATCAATTTTGAGAAGAAATCAAAATAATAATTATTACCATTGATTACGGTTTACTTAAGAATACACCTCTGTATTCGATCTTTGATAAAACCTCAACTCGACTTCTGCAAAGGTGCAAAGTTGGAGATGTAGGAATTCGTCTGGAGATTAATTGGACGTGCCAAACTTTGTAAATAATAAATGAATGAATCGAAAGAAAAAATTAAACACAAAACAAAGTCAAGGTGGGCAAACGTGATGATAATTATGAAGAATTTCAAAGTCAGCGGAAAAACGTCCATCTGATACGAGACGAAGAGGAAAAATAAGCTGAGGGATAGAAAAATAATATCATAAATATAAAGTTTCAGCAAGGTACAAAAATTTACAATTATTTTATTTTATTAAATTATTTGTGATATCCAAAATTTGATTAAACAACAAAAATAAAGATAGTCCGATATTTATATTTCAATATTTACATACGATGAATGCTACAGCATACGCGTCAAGTATTGCGCTTCTATTTTACACAATTTGCTTGCCTAAAAAGTTAATCAGAGTGACTATTGGAAAAGATAAGAATAGCAAAATATATAAAGCATCCGTTGGTCATTATCTTGACAGGTGTAATAATTACAAAAAATTTAAGTACACTAGCTGACCCGGCAAACGTTGTTTTGCTAAGTAAGGTATATACAAAACAATTTCTAGAGAATCAAAAATATTAATACTTTAAGTATATGAGGATGTGTTGTTTGAATGCTATACACAATGATATATTATTAAAACAATAAACCCCATTATTTTGTCTATATTTTGTCAATGCAATCAAACTGCAATTTTATACACTTTTTATAGAAAACATGGTAAAATCCAATGCAAGTCTTTTTTGGTCTTTCGACTTATTGATTACGTTTTAAGTCTTTGAGATTCTTTTTGGTTTCTGGATTTTGTGTATAATTGTAAATAAAACTACTAAGCTTATACAAAATTTTCAAATTTCTGCCAGGAGATAGAAAATGAATTAAGCATTTGTTTAACCTGCTTTTTGAAAAGTTTCAAGTAACATTCGATGAATTAAAGTAAATTTAATAAAAAGTATATATGTAGAGCAGGGCGCGGCACAAAGGTCAAATTTGACTTCGAGAAAATATTAATTATATCATAAAAATCAAACCAATTACATCACAACAAATAACACATTTCAAACGAACAATTATCTAACTACGTTCAGTGAAATTAACAGCTACTTCATCATTGTAGAAATGTGCTTTTTTGCTGTCTTTCAAAAATTTGTTATGTATACCCTCCTTTTACCCTATAGACGGAGTAACTTGAAACGGCCAGGTGACAAAAAGGTTTAATGTCATATTTTAATTTTAAAGGTATTTTACAAAATAATTACATTTTTAACTAATGCTAAGAAACTACCAACGGAAGAAAATACTTTGTATTATGGATTTTCAAAGATAACCGTTTATCTTCCGATAGCAGGGTCATGAGAATCAAGGTTATAGCTGGTTATACATCTTTTTCCCTCTACTTTCAAATATTGTTGTTAAACAATGCTTAACTTTACTGGTTTTTACACATCGGTGGTGGACCTTTTTAACCCCGGACCTCCATATATTCCTATCTATTCCTCGATAAATTCTGGGAAATTATTACTGGGAAAATGTTATTCGACAAAATGTTCCTTTGATTGATACCAAATTTAGGTTCTGAATTTAAATAACATAAATAAAAAATAATATAATCAAGAAAATGTTTTATAAATACCAAAAGACGTTTTGTACCTTTCTACATTATTTCATCCTATTATTTTTTTAAGATTGTTTTTAAATAAAATTAAAAAAATAAAATTATTGTTTCGACCGTGACAGGACTCGAACCTGCAATCTTCGGATCCGAAGTCCGACGCCTTATCCATTAGGCCACACGGTCTGTGGCAAAAATGCCACTCGGTGCGCAGATATACGAAACGAGACGACCGGCGGCTGACGGCAAGACAGGGACAGCAACAAGGTTCACGGGTCACTCTATCGCGCTCACGCCCGGTAGGATAAAGGAGTAGGTGTAAGTGGCATTTGGTGGCCTTAGGGCAAGTTGCATGAACTCCCAAAAAATACTTTGAAAATAACTAATAAAAAATTTTGAACAGACAACAGTGTCTTAGCACTGCATTGATTTATTTTAGCTTCTAAAAAGAATTTTTTCATATGTAATTATTCAATGGGCTTCCGAAAGAGATAAAGATGACCAAAGAAAATAAATTTAAAATTAAACTAGTGGTGTATGACATCGTGCCTTAAGGCAAATTGCTGGCATTTCCCGAACCAAAAATTATGTTTTTTTAAAGAGATTAACATTTTTGAAAAAAATTACTCTGAAACAATTAGATTTTTGAGAAACTATAAATTTTTGACAAACGTTTGTAAAAAAATTTATTTTGGAAATTTTGAACTTTTATTCAAAGCAATCGTACTGCTTTAATTGCATAGAGACGAAATATCGAAGCGCGTAAGCGCCGCGTCACTGTCTAATGGGTAAGCATTGGTACGGAACCCATAGAAATGCAAACAAAATTTATACTTATTGTTAAAATCTCTATAAAATATCTGATAATTTTATGTGCATATGTCTAATAATCATTTTTGACCACCAAATGGCTCATTTTTTTACTTTTTTCTCCATATCTCCAAAGCCGTTGGACATGCCTTTCTGAACAGTTCTTCATTTAGTCAATACAAATAAAATGTTTTTTGAATTATTCAAATCGGACGCTCCGTTCTCTTAAAAACTGAGTTACCGTTTTCGGCACTTTTTGCCCCGTATCTTCGAAATGGCTAGACTTGCCTTCGCCAAAAACTAATCAGCACGTCTCCTTATCAATACAAATCAAATATTTTTTGAATTCTTCAAATCGGTTGATCCGTGTTCACGAAATCGTCGGCGAAAATTTGTATCCGCACATAAATACATACACGCACACACACACACATACACACACACACATACATTCATTTTTTCTAAGGTATGCCAAAATGTTCAGAAGGTTTTGAAACGTAAAGATATATAAAAATTTTCATTTTCGATTTTTTTGCGATTACTATAACTTGCCCTACAGGAAGTTAATAACTAATAGAAAACAGTGTTTTTTTTAATTCTCTATATTATTTACAACTATCAAATAAAATTGGGGAATTTACAATTGTCAGCCATAAAAGGACATTGTACACTAAATGGACATTATGTCTTATCTCTACATTGATTAATTCTAGCCTATCAAAAAGAGTTTTTTCATATAATATTTACAAGAAAATCAGCACAAGGCTGCACAATTTCCAAATGGTTCAGAAACTTATACGAAAACATTGACAAAAAATTTGGAATTTTTTGCTAATTCAAAAGAAACCGCTCGCCTGATAGTCTTGCAAAACTAATCACTGTAAGTTTTTCTGGAGTTTCTTCGAATGGCTTTGAAAATGTTGAAATCGGTCCAACTAATAAAGACAAAAAATCAAAACTCGGCCCACAACACACAGACACATACTTTTTCCAAATTTGGTATCATTCGATTCAGAATGACTTGAAACGTCGAGAAAACGAAATTACCAAATCAGACTTTTTGGCGTAAACGAACTGTCCTTCGGAAAGTTTGTAATTGACATTTAGCAACATTTTTTTTATTTATATATATATATATATATATATATATATATATACATTATGTTCATATCTCATGCAGACAAAGGTATAAGAGATTATGAAAACAGTTTTCATAATTAACATATTTTTATCATGTAACAAAAAGTACCAAAACAGTGATGAACGAACTGAAACTATTAGGAAAAAAGGACTCTACTAACGAGCTAGCTAACTAAGTAACATATCGTGTCACGATTTAATAAATATCGATGTCATAAAAGTACAAGTTCTATAGAAGTACAGTATAGTAAAAGTACAGTGTTATAGGAGGGCTATCGCAATTTCAACCGTGTTATGACAGGGTTGCCTGTATAATATAAAATAAAATAAAATAAAATTCAGTATATATGTACAGTATATACAGTATGCAAAAAAATGATATCTGACTTACCTTTATCAGTGTCTGCCATTTCGCCAACAGGAACAATCTGAAAAAGTAGAAAAGAAAATCATTTTTATTTTATAATTAATTAAAAATAGTCAAATTAAAATAATTTGATAATTTAATTTTAGCGAAAACATGAGAAGTATAAAATAAGTTAAATAATAAAATTAAACTCTTAACAAAAGTAAAATTTAAACAGATTTAAAAAAAAAACAGGAAGATAAAATATATTATTTTATTTAAACTAATTTCAATATTTTATAAGAAACTTACATTATATATAAATTATTTAGTTTATTTAGTCCTGTTTTTAAATAAATATATAATATAATTTTTTTTTGATAAATATGTAATATAAATTTTACCTCAGGTACGATGCAGCCCTCACCATGTCTGCTTCCATGCACTTTGTATTTTGCACAAACTATTTAATTATTTTAATTACATAATTGATTTACATTACACTTTGCAATCACTGCACAACAGTTACTTTTATTTCAAAATACCGGAACAAAAAAATTCAAAAAGTTGGAAAAGAGAAAATTTATTAAAAAAGCACACCCACCCTAAGTTTTGTAATTTTTATAGATTCATACAGATTGCAACGAAAATTGAGTAAAATTGAACTCTTATTATTAGTGCAAGAGTTAAAACAGCAAATCGAGAGTATTACAGTTTGATGGGCAAGGAAAAATGTTATAAGAGGGACTTTTCGAATTACCTAAATATCTCAAAAAGTTCTAGAGATAATGCATTTTTAATTTTTCGCATTTTAAAAGATTTACCCAAGTTGCTACAAAAATTACAAAAGAAAGTAAAATTCAACCCTTAGTGAACGAGTTAAAACAGCAAATAGAAAGTATCATGGTACGTTATAAGAATTTCTCAAAAAGTTTAATGGCTTTTAAAGTTTTCGCATTTTGAAAGATTTAGCCAAATTGCAACGAAAATTATAAAATAAAATAAAATTAAACCCTTAGTGAACGAGTTAAGACAGCAAATCCATAGTATCATGGTTCGAGAGTAAGGAAAAATGTAATAAGATGAATTAATTGCATTATTAATTTATCTTATTTTTATAGATTTATTTAGATTGCAAAGAAAAATAAGGTAAAAATTGAAAAATAAGGTGAAATTCTACTCTTAGTGAACGAGTTAAAACAGCAAATCGATGGTATCATGGTTCGATGGGTAAAGAAAAATGTTATAAGATGAATTTTTTGAATTACCTAAATATCTCCAAAAGGTCTAGAAATATTGCATTTTTAATTAATCTTATTTTTATAGATGTACACTGATTGCAAGAAAAATTAAAAATTAACTCTTAGTGAACGAGTTGAAACAGCAAATCGAAAGTATCATGGTTATATGAATTTCTTTTTAAATTATTAAAATATTTCAGAAGGTTCTCGAGATAATGCATTTTTTATGTTTTCGTATTTTTATAGATATACACAAATTGCAACAAAAATTGAAAAATAATTCATAAATAATAATAAAATTAAATTCTTAGTGAACGAGTTAAAACAGCAAATCGAGTATCATGGTTCGATGGGAAATAAAAAAAATGTTATATGAAGGTCTCTTCAAATTACTGAAATATCTCTAAAAAGTCTTGAAATATTGTATTTTTAATATATTATTAGGTAAATATAAATTCTTAGTGAACGAATTAAGACAGCAAATCAAGCCTTTGATCGATGGGAAATAAATGTTATGAAGGTCTTTTTTAAATTACTGAAATATCTGCAAATGTTCTGGAAATAATGTATTTTTAATACATCTTATTTTTATAGATTTAGACAGAAATAAAATTCAACCCTTAGTGAACGAGTTAAGATAGCAAATCTAAAGCATTATAGTTCGATGGGCAAAGATAAATGTTATAGAAATTGCATTTTTGAGTATTCTAATTATTATATCAGAAAGTACCAGTATCATGAGGTATAAAGTACTAAAATATTGCAAAAGGTTCTCGAGATAATGCATTTTTATGTATATATGAAATTTTTATAGATCTACACAGATTGCAATTAAAACTAAAAAAATGAGGTAAAATTCAACTTAGTTAAGACAGCAAACCGAGAGTCTTATGGTTTCACAGAAAATAAATTATTTTTATGGATTTGTGAAAATGTGAAATTCTCCTTTAGTGAACGAGTTAAAATATCAAATCGAGAGTATCATGGTTCGACGGGAAACAATATGTTATATGATGGATTGAAATACTAAATTGTCTCGAGGTGTTCTCCAAATATTGCATTTTTATTTTCACGATATTCATAGACATATGAATCTTTACTTATAGGTCAAACTTACACATTTACATCATTTATACCTTACAAACAACACGATTAATATTAATGTCAAGTTCATAAACCTTAAATTACTCACGATATCATCTACCATCATGCACGAACTCACCACGAGGTTAACCCCAAAATGCATTACCATTATCGATGCATTAACAATTCGCGTATAACTTTCGAGCCAATCGAGGAATATACATAACACTCGTGCAAAATTAAATAATTTATTAACACTTTCTAGCATAACTCACGAAATAAGATAGGACTCGATGAAAGTTATTAACAATTTGGCCGCCTCGCCGGCGTGAAACTGCATAATTTTGCACAAGAAAGACCCACGTGGTTTGCATGCACCAAGCCATTGTCAAGGCAACGTTTGGCCTGTTGCTAGGCAAGAGGAAGGGAGGTTTGCACTAGAGTCAACAGGGATGATCAAGGTTCATAATAATAATAATTTATGAATTTGTCTTTATATTTAGCAATTTAACAAATTTAGTACTATGACTATAAATTGATTTTCATAATTATATAAATCATAAGAAACTTTAGATACATGTTCTTGAAATGTTTATTTACAGCTCAATAGTCAAAATAAAAGCTATGAATAATTTGTACGTTTTGACGCTGTATGTGTGTCATCAGAACTAAATAGCCAAAAATTAACTGTTATTGCTTAAATTGCAAAAATTAACAATATTACCAAAAATGAACAATATTTAACTTTAACAGGTAATTTAATTTTATTTAACTTTAGGTAATTTCCAAAACTATACTTGCTAAATATTAACTACTTTTAACTACAGTTGCCAAAAATTGATTAAAATTGCCAAAAGTTTACTAAAATTTTTAAAAATGGCTACAATTACTAAAAATGAACTGTTATAGCCAAATAGTCATCAAATAGAAATTACAAATCGAGTTTTTGAGAGAACGCAGCATTCGATTTGAATTATTTAAAAAACATTCAATTTGTAATGATTGGGACGAAGCGTCATTAGTTTTTGGCAAAGATAGGTCTCGCCATTTCGAAGATACAGAGCTAAATGTGCAAAAAATGGCAGTTTTTGAGTGAACTAAGCGTCCGATTTAAATGATTCAAAGAACTTTCTGCTTTTTTCAACAAAATAATTGCTTTTGGAAAATAAAAATACTTTCTGCTTGTTATTGACAAAACAATTGCTTTTTTTTTTTTTTTTGTTGTTACAATTTATTTTTGTTAATCAAGACTTTAATGTCTTATTTACAAAATTGATATGAGCAAAAAAATAAAAAAAAAAAAAAAAAAAAAAAAAAAAAAAAAAAAAAAAAAAAAAAAAAAAAAAAAAAAAAAAAAAAAAAAAAAAAAAAAAAAAAAAAAAAAAAAAAAAAAATGCAATACATTGAATATAAAATGAAAAAAGTTGAAATAAAAATTAAATTAAAACAGTAATACAAAAATAATAACATAAATGAACGATGACGTGATGATGTATGCCGCGTACTACGTCAGGACGCGTGCAGACATTGGGCTAGGAGTTTGGTAGATCGGAAGGCCATTTCTTGCTCAATCTTCTTATCGGTCTGTGAATCGCTTGAATTGTAGGATTTGTATGCTGGATTAATTTGTTGTTAAAAGATGAACTTCTAATCTTGATCATTTCGTTGACTGTTGAGATTTTCAAATCCTTATGTAGGCAAAAATTCGAAATATACCAAGGCGCATTAGTAAGGATACGCAAAATTTTATTCTGGCACCTTTGAATGATGTTTATGTTAGATTTGCAAGAGCAACCCCATAGTTCGATTCCATAAGTCCAAATGGGCACTATGATAGTTTTATACAAAAGTACCTTGTTATCGAGAGAGATTTCAGATTTCCTCCCAAAAAGCCAGTAAAAATCTTTTATTTTCAGTTGGATTTGTTTCTTTTTATATTCAATGTGCGTTCTCCATGTCAATTTCGAATCAATGTGCATGCCTAAATATTTAACAGAATTGCATAGTGGAATTATTGAATTGTTCATGATGATAGGTGGACTGTTGTGATGTTTTAGAGAAACAATTATGTGCTGAGATTTTTCGATATTGATTTTGATATTCCAATCTAAAAACCATTTTTCGAGACTAGATAAATAATTTTGTAACTGACAAGTTGCTGTTCTAATATCGGAATTGCATGAAATAATTGCTATGTCATCGGCGTAAGTGCATATGGTTAGAAGATCATCTGTGGGCATATCGTTTGTGAAAAGAAGATAAAGTACAGGGCTTAGCACACTGCCCTGTGGTACCCCGCATTCTATATTTCTGATGCTCGAAGTCACATCTTTAATTTTGATTCTAAATTTTCTATTAAGCAAATATGAGCTTAAGATATTGAAGTAGTTTGGAAAAGTTGTTTTGATTTTATATAGGAGTCCTGAGTGCCAAACCTTATCGAAAGCCTGACTGACATCTAAGAATACGGCTACGCTGTGTTCCTTTCTATTCATGGCTTCAAGAATACGAGACACCGTTCTGTTGCATTGTTGAATTGTAGAGTGATTTTTTCTGAAGCCAAACTGATGGTGAAGAATCCAACTATCATTCGGATGATCTTCTGACAATCTCTGCAACAAAAGTATCTCTAAAATTTTCGATAATATCGATAAAAGACTGATAGGACGGTATGAACTAGCAGTGTGATGGTTTTTGTTTGGTTTAGCGATCATAATAATTTCTGCAGTCTTCCACGCTGTGGGCCAATAATTGTATTGAAGTATGGCGTTGAAAATATTTGTTATATATAAGATACCTTTTGTAGGCAATTCTTTTAACATCTTTGGAGTAATTTTATCCATACCTGGCGAAGATCTATTTTTTATCCTTTTTATTTCACATAAGACATCATTTGGTGAAAAATGTCCTAACGGTGTAGAATGTATGGGTTGATTTACGAAATTGTTAATTAAATTATTCTGGGAAATATTTCGAGCGCTAAAAATGCTACTTAGATGATCAGCAAATGCCTCCGCTTTTTCTTCGTTGCTTTTTGCCCAAATGAATCCGTTTAGGTTGGTTATTTTCAGAGGAGGGTTTTGTTGCAGGGGTTTACTTTTGTTTCTGATTGGTTTCCATATGGAATTATCGTACCTATTTAACTGCAATATATACGACCTGAATGTACAATTCTTCCATTCTTTCATTTTTTCCTCAGCGTGTTATTGAGATGATTAAGCGATGTCTTATCCGTTGGTAGATGAGAATGTTGCCAGGTTCGTCTTGCTCTTCGTTTCTGTGCAATTAGCTTCTTAATCTCTTGCGGAATTATTAGATTATCATTTCTTGGATTAATGTTCGGGGTGATCTGCTTGGTTGTTTCACGTACAATCTCAGAAAAATAATCTATATTATTTTCTATATCAATAACGCTTGTAGGCCTAGATTTTGGAAATAATTTTGAATCAAGTATGGATTTGAATTGAATCCAGTTAGAAAGATTGTTGTGTAGAATATGATTGTTGATAACTGGAGTAGGAAATGTGCTAAACGTCACAAGTATTGGAGAATGATCTGAAGAGAGATCGTAACTAGATTCAATATTGAGATTTGAAAGATCAATACCTTTCACAATAAAAAAATCTAAAAGGTCTGGAACTTTAGTAGGGTCAGAAGGCCAATAAGTTGGACTGCAAGTTGAAATAAAGGAGAGGTTATTTTGCCCTATGGCTGCATGAAGAATCTTTCCTTTGGCTGTAGTCAGTCTAGAACCCCAGGCAATATGTTTACAATTAAAGTCACCACCAATGATAAATTTATTACCTAATTGAGAGAAAAATGAAGAAAACTGAGCACAAGAAATTTTGAATCTTGGTGGACAATAAACAGCAGAAACACAAAAATTATATAAATTTGTTTCAACAGAAATTTGAGTTGCTTGTAGAAAATCATCAGAAATATTGGGTAGAACGAAATGCTTTATATTATTTTTGATTAATATAGCCGAACCGCCGCGAGCCCTGCCACTTGGGTGATTTGAATTATAAGTAGTGTAGTTATAAATTTTGAAGTAGTTTTTTTCAGTGAAGTGAGTTTCTGAGATTAATAAGATATCTATTAAGTTTAACTTTAAAAAACATTCTACTTCATTTTTGTGAGGTATTAAACCGTTGGCATTCCATTCAGCAATTTTAATTATTTTTGCCATTGCTTTTGTTGTTGACTAACGTGGATAACATATTTATTATTATGGTGTTCTGTTGCAAAAGCTGATTGAAGATATTAATTGCTTTTGAGGATAAAAAATTATTGCATCTTTTTATATTTTCCATAAAATATCTTTGTAATTTTGGATTGAAAATTCAAAAAATTACCCACGCTAAGCACAGTCTAAGCGCCACTCTGGTACAAAAGTGCGGTTTACCAAAGTGCGTTTAGACTGTTTTTTTCAATTTTGTGAAAACTATTAAAAAATGTGAAAATGCCGCCAAGCTAAGCACAGTATAAGTGAAAATGTCGCACAGAATTATTTGCAAATTCGTTTAGACTGTGACTATACGGAAGCACTTTTTCAATTTTGTGTAAATTAAGCAACTATTTTTTTTAAATTAAATTCGAAATGAAATGACGATTGTTAATGTTCTGGATATAAATTGATTTATGATTTACATTTGATTTGCTCAGATATAACAAGATAGCAAAAATAATGAAAGATACAGTAATTGCAATAATTTATTTGAAAACGTTTAAAAATTCTAGGATATTTCAGTACGGTACGGGAAGTTCCAGCAATTTGCCTTAAGGCACGAGGCCATACACCACTAGTTTCATATTATTTTTTAACAATTAAACAAAGTCACTTAAGGGCAATAAAGATATCGAGACCATCATAAAATCAGGTAGACATCTTAGATCAGGATAATTATACTTTTATAATTGGTACATTGAAAAAAATGATTTTATCTTATGTTAAGATAAAATAGAAAACTTGTATAAGACTGAATATATAAATTATTGTCTGAATTGACAAAATTATTTGAACATATATATATATATATATATATATATGTGTGTATATATACTTAGCAGCTCATTTATAAAATACTGTTAATAGAAAAACATTTTGTACTATTCAGCAAATCAACCAGAACAAAAACAAAACCTTAAAAGACTAAAATTAGTTTAAAATAAAATTGTCATAACACATAACAAAAATTTTTAAATCTTATAGAAATCTTTTTTAAAGTTTAAATGAGGCAGAGGACATGAAGCCTCCTAAGCAAAAGAGTAAAGTGCCCATTTCATTTTGTTCTAGATTTTGTTCTGAATGATGACACACATCAAGTGTCGAAACGTATAATTAATAAACAAATTTTTTAACTCTATTTTATATCGACGAACGTACAGCGAACTATTTCAAATATAAATATATATATCTATAATATATAATATAACATTTTATTATATATTATATTT
>NW_020536999.1:1640239-1654701 GCF_003426905.1 Ctenocephalides felis | reverse complement strand
AAAAAAAACATTTTACTTGTATTGTCAAAATGCTATTTGTGGTGAAAAATAAACATTACACCTATGTACATCGTATTATCAGATATCTTATGAAGATTATAATAATAGATTTTAATTGTAACAAATTTGGTGTATATTTATATGGGTTCTGTACCAATGTTTACACTACACTACAGCAACTACGCGGCGCTTACGCGCTTTGATATTTCGAAAGCAAATCTATGCAGCGCGATTGCTTAAAAAAATGTTCAAATTTTTAAAAAAATAAAAATAAGATCGAATATGTGCGTAACAAACATATTTTATCTAAATAGTATTTCCACTTTGGAAACAAAATATGTGCAAATAAATCGCACATGTTAGAATATTGGTAAGATTTTTTTTTTTAACATTATGTCGTTGTTAAAAAACGTTTAAAATTTCTGAAATATTTCATTATGGTACGGGAAGTTCCAGCAATTTGCCTTAAGGCACGATGCCATACACCCCACTAGTTTAATATTAGTTTAAAAGAAATATTTTTATAAGTAAAAGCTTAATGTCCTTGACAATTTGTAAGAAGTTCTCACAACAATTCACTCTAGTCTGAGAAAGTACAAATAAATGATTGCAATTGATACTATTTATTCACCAAATGTAATATAGTTGGGATACATTAATAAGTTGGCGGACTATAATTAGTTCATTCGGTAATTAAGTAAATTAATAAGCAAGAAGTTGATGTTTTTGAAAGTGTCCAGGAGATGTCTTGGTATAATCTTAGGTCGTTCTGGATCCAGAAGGAAAACAAGTCTTTATAAAGAAAGAAATTTCGAGTTCGTTGAAGAAATTCATTGGTTCTCATTTGCCAATAAGTATTCAGCATATAACTTTCTACATTTTCGGAAATTGGGGTCAAAACTACCAAATATCAGTGATTGACCTCTACATTCCGGATACTTATTCACGAAATCAGCATATGAACGTGTTGCTAATTCCTACAAAAACAATTCAAATTAATATTTTAATATCATAAAAAAATCCTGGATACTTAACCTTAATTTCATGTGCATATTCTTACCCTCACAACATAAGGATATGCTTGATAATATGGTAAATAATTTGGTGTATAACGAACCAACCAGGGGGTTGTAGTACCCGCTGGGAACAGAATTATATCTGAAGACGACTCCACTGTCGTACGAAGGCAGAGGAACAACTTGCACCCTTAAAGGTTCTTCTAAGGCAAAGCAAATGCCAAGGACAGATGCCAAAATTAAGAGAATCTTAAAACCAAAAATACAATTGATTGTAGTCAAACGTTTTGTTTGTATTTATGATTGTGGTTGTACCTTCATTTTGTTAAAATTTCACGTCAACTGTCAAGGAAAGCTGATGGAGGAAACTGTGTCGACTCCAGTGGATTGTCGACACTTATACTAATTTGTGATGTCTCAAAATTAATCAAATTTAGGTAATGGAAGTTGTAAAGCTACTTTTTGTGACCCCAAAGCATCGTAGTCAAGTTCAAGAATTTGAATGTTTATAAACAATAAAATCTTCCAGGACAACTTGTTTGGAGCCCTGGGGGCGTCATTGTCTATTTTCGAATTTTGAACTTGATCATGATGCTCTGGGGGCACAGCAAGTCTCTAACAACTTCTATTACCTAAATTTAATTAATTTTGATTGACATCACAAATTAATATAAAAGTGTCAACCTACTGGAGTCGACCCAGTTTCTTCCATCAGCTTCTCTTGACAGTTGACGTGAAATTTTAACAAAATGAAGGTACAACCACAATCATAAATACAAACAAAACGTTTGACTACAATCAATTGTATTTTTGGTTTTAAGATTCTCTTAATTTTGGCATCTGTCCTTGGCATTTGCTTTGCCTTAGAAGAACCTTTAAGGGTGCAAGTTGTTCCTCTGCCTTCGTACGACAGTGGAGTTGTCTCCAGATCTAACTTTGGTTCCAATGGGTTCTCCTACGACACCTCAGTGGTTCATGCCTATGCACCAAATTATGTACCATATCACCCTTATGCTGTCAGGGAATTAATTGACAAGGATGATGTTCGTAATGCTAAGAAACTTTTAGAATAAATGACAGTGCTAAGATAATGGTAATTTATCTTGTTTTTGCAGTTTTATTATGATGGTATTGATGACAAGATTTTCTTTCAAATGCATCCAGAATGCTCTATTCATCTCTTTACAAAGAGATGCGAATTGTTGTATCATGAATTCGTGATAAACAACTTTCGATAATTTTTTTCAACAAACTTGGAAATTTCACTAAAGTTCTTTATCGTGGCTCTTTGTCATCCTGGATTAATCCTGAATTGTTGCTGATGACCTAATATTATACCAAGACATCTTTTGGACACTTTTGAAGCAAACAACTTCTTGTTAATTAATTAAATTCATTACTGAATGCATTATTTATAGTCCATCAATAGTTTAGAAATTATAATTGATGTAACAGATAAATATAACTTTTGTTAAATAAATAGAATCAATACAGATCACCAGGCTTGTTTGTGCCTTTATAGTAGAGTCAACTGTCAAGAAGATTTTTCACAAATTTACACAAACACATATATATATATATATATATATATATATATATATATTGTATGATTCTGAATTTGATGTTGACATATGTATTAACAAAGTCTAGTCTAGTCTATCAATAAAAAACATGAATTTCTTTCAAAAATTTATTTTAAATCCATACGTTTCAGCTATAATCCTAGCCTTCATTCAGTGGAAACTACAAATAAAATTAAACTAGTGGGGCGGGTGGCATCGTGCCTTAAGACAAATTGCTGGAATTTCCCGTACCGTAACGGAATGTTCGAGGAATACTGAATGTTTTCAAATAGATTATTATTAATATTGTAACATTGTCTAATATTTATAATAATTATATAAACTGAATTGCAAAGTTGAAATTATTTGTAAAGTATATTAGAACTATAGTCATAATTAAAATTAAATCTGAAATATTTTCGATATACAAAAAATTAAAAAAAAAAAAAAAAATTGAACAAAATTTTTTTTTTTCAAAATCAATTATTTTGTTAAGACAAGCAGACAGTTCTTTGAATCAATTGAATCGGACGCTTAGTTCTCTCAAAAACTGCCATTTTTTGTACATTTAGCTCTGTATCTCCAAAATGGCTGGGCCTACCTTTGCGAAAAACTAATAACCCCTTCTCCCAATCATTACTAATTGAATGTTTTTTAGATCATTCAAATCGGATGCTCCGTTCTCTCAAAGACTATGTTATATTTCTATTTTCTGCACTCTTTGCTCCTTATCTCCGTAATTGCTGGACCTGCCTTTGCCAAAAACTAATCAGCACATCTCCTCATCAATAGGAATCGAATGTTTTCTAAACCATTCGAATCGGTTGATCCGTACGCCCGAAAACGTGGGCGAAAATTTGTATCCATACATACATACACACACACACACACACATACCCACACACATCTATTTTTTCTGAAGCATGCCAAAATGTTCAGAAACCTTCAAATGTAAAAATTTTCACTTCCGATTTTCGGCCCATTACAATAACTTACCCTACGGGAAGTTAAAACTAAAACAATTGAATTGGAGTGAAAAGAAAAAATAAAATAGTAAATAGTACTTACAATTAGTTAATCTTAGTGTTAAATTGGAAAATTTTAATAATCCATGGTATTAGGATATGGTAATGCACTACACTATGTATTATAAACATTAAACTTGTAATTACACAATATTTTCACAAAATACTAATTTAAAAAATCACAATTGGATAGTGTGTTGTTCTAAGACTGATTGAAGATATAATGGAGAAAGAACTTTTTAAAAAATATTTTTTACCACTATTCTACACATATGTGTAACGAATTGCGAATCCTTTGCGCGTCGTTTTATTGTTTTGTGAGAAATTTGGAAATACTATCTAAATAAAGAGATTTGTGTTAAGTTCATTCCTTTATTATTTTATTGCTGTAAATAGTTAAAAAAAGATCCTTCTATAATTCTTCGTTTGAATAAATTTTGTTCGAATTGTAGTACAGTCGGGTTAGAAAAGTCCATATTGTGTTTTAAATTATAAATATGCTCTGCTATCATAGTTTTAAATTGCTTCGGATTTTTTGAATTGTTTTTATGTTGTAAACGTTTCATTAAGTTCTGGCTTGTTTCTCCTATGTAAATTAAATTACAATGTAGACAATTAATTTGATAGACGAGATTTCGGTTTTTATTGATGTTATGCCCGATTACTAGACTTGGTTAATATATATATATATATATATATATATATATATATATATACATATATATATATATATATATATATATATATATGTGTGTGTGTGGTGTTTTTGCCAGTGTCGTCACCGTCACCATCATATATAAATACAGGTAGTTTAGGATTCTGTTGGCGACAGATGGCGTTAACCGATGTACACTGTATATTATGATAATGGGAGCGCCCTTCATCCCCCTTGGCCGCCCTTAACACAGCCAGGGCAAAGTTTAAACGACTCTCTTATGCAATTCTAAAATAGAATTCGAAATTTTTTTTATTTATATGTATAAATACCTGAAGATTACAAAACTGTTTAAAATATTTATTATTTTCAAAAGGACATCAAAATATTTATAGAAAATTTGATCAAGAATTGCAATCTTCAAATTTTTCAATCTTCAAAAAGCAAAGTAAAGCTACAACTAAAGTTCGCATTTCAACTACAAATTACCCAAAATTTTGATATCTACGTGTATATAATTTTTTTTACGAGATTCAAGTGAGTTCATCGAGTTTCCTTTAATGTCAACAAATTATGATATAAGAAAATTAGGTTATTTGAAGAAAAGTAAAATAATATAAATCCGTACGTATATAATATAATACTAAAGTCCACATTTCAACTACGACGTATCAATATTTTAATATCTAAGTGTATATAAAAGTTTTTACGAGAATCTAGTAAATTTTATCTAATTTTGACTGATGTAAAAAAAAATTACAACGTCTAAAACGAAAATTAAAAGTAATTTGAACAAAAGTAAAAAAAATGTTCTGAATCTATTGAATATTATTAACTTCCCGTAGGGCAAGTTATAGTATTCGCAAAAAAATTGAAAATAAAAATTTTTATATATCTTTACGTGAACATTTCGGCATACCTTTGAAAAATTGGATGTATATGTGTGTGTGTGCGGATACAAATTTTCGTCGACGATTTCGGGAACACGGATGAAGCGATGTGAATAATTCAAAAAATATTCGATTCGTATTGATAAGGAGAACGGTTTCGGAGATCTAGTAATAAAAGTAAAATAAAATGCCATTTGACTGTCAATTAGACATATGCACATCAAATTATCAGATATTTTATAGAGATTTTAACAATAAATATAAATTTTGTTTACATTCCTATGGGTTCCGTATCAATGTTTATCCGTTAGACGGCGATGCGGCGCTTACGCGCTTTGACATTTCATCTCTATGCAGTTAAAGCAGTACGATTGCTTTAAAAAAAAGTTCAAAATTTCCAAAATATTTCGTAATAAATTTTTCTTTAAAAATTTTTTTCCAAAAAAAATAAATTTTTGTCAAAAATTCATAGTTACTCAAAAATCTAAATTTTTCAGAATAATTTAAAAATGTTAATCTTTTAAAAAAAAATATCATTTTTGGTACGGGAAGTTCTAGCAATTTGCCTTAAGGCACGATGCCATGCGCCCCACTAGTTAAATATTTTAACCCAGTCAGGTCATAAAGACCTCGTTCTGTGTATTACGTAGGAGTGTCTATGCCATTTGTAATAAACACTTGTTCGCACACAAACATACAAACACACGAATAAATACATATATATATACATATATATATATATATATATATATATATATATAATATGTAAACGAAAAAAGATATTCTTAGTCGCATGTTTTATCTTATTTAGGTGATTTTTTTTTAAATTTCTTACCTAGGCAGGTATTTGGTTTACGTTAACAAAGAGAGTGTTATATAGTATGTGAAGAAAAATGATACAAATATCAATTAACATAATTTTATTGAAAATTTGCTGCAATCCTTATAGCAATTCGTACTACTCAGAATTTTGGAATTGATTCTGTTTATTGAACAAAAGTTACATTTATCTGTTACATCAATTATAATTTTTAAACTATTGACGGACTATAAATAATGCATTCGGTAATGAATTGAATAATTCAGCAAAAAGTTGTTGGTTTCAAAAGATGTCTTGGTATAATATCAGGTCATTAGCAACAATTCAGGATGAATCCAGATTAAAAAAGAGTCACAATGAAGAACTTTAGTGAAATATACAAGTTTTTTAAAGACATTTATTGACTCTGGTCCTTCACGAATTGATGATATAACTTTTGGCATTTCTTTATGTGTTGTATATAAGGCGCCTCATAAGGTGCATAAAGATAAATAAAGCATTCTGGATTCATGTTGAAGAAAATGTCGTCGTCAATACTTGCTGAAGACTGCAAAAACAATATAAAATAACATTATATTAGCACTGCTACAGAATCTCAAACAAAATGCTGGATACTTATAAACCAAATAGCATAAATCAATTCTTACCCTCACAATATAAGGATGATATGGTACATAATTTGGTGCATAGGCACGAACCACAGAAGTGTCGTAGGAGAACCCGTTGGAACCAAAATTGGATCTGGAGACGACTCCACTGTCGTACGATGGTAGAGGAACTACACGAACCCTTAAGGGTTCTTCCAAGGCGAAGCAGATGCTCAAGACCGAGGCCAGAATTAAGAGAACCTTAAAACCAAAAATACAATTTATTGTAGTCTAAAGTTTTGTTTGTATTTATAATTGTGGTTGTGTTAATGGTAAAATAAAATTTATTACTTTGATAATATTTACATAACAGTATTCTATTTATACAATAATACAAGGTATATTATTCCTTTGGGCAGGCAGTCGAAATAGAATGATTTTGTTGAAACTTCTTTCTTTTATACCATGATGGAGATACCCCCTCTTTCACTCCTAGATAGATATCCTCATCAGGTCCGCATTCTATATATAATTTTGTATTCTAACACCTCCCCTCAAAATTATATTTATTATACTATTTGCCGACGTGATTCAAATTTGGTTACGCAATCACGTGCAAAATGTCCGACTTTTTTGCATTTATGGCATATACTTCTTCGATAGGCAGCATTCGATTTATGATCTGATGGCTCCTTATTTATTCTTTCCGAATAAAGTATCCCTTGTGAATGTTTATTTTCCTCATCTAGTTTGTTGCCTTGGATTCTGTCAAACAATCTAACCTTTAAAACTTCCAGTGTTGGCAACTTCTCCTGTGCTTCTATGGATTCTTTAAACATTGCGAATGATTCAGGGAGACTGTGCATTAGTAACGTTACCAGCATTTCGTCTGGGACTACAATGCCGATATCGTTGAGTTTCGCAGCAGTTTCACAAAAATCTGTCACATGTTTTGCCAAATCATCGCCTTCATGCATCTTTAATGTTACGCATTTTTTCATGAGAGTTGTTCGCCTCGTTGCACCCCGACTTTCGAATAGTTCCTGCAATTTGTCCCATATCGCTTTCGCGGAACCGAGACGCGCGCACATTTTTAATTCTTTTCCTCTCATGTGTAGTACCAAATCAGATTGCGCTTTTCCGTCATTTATAACCCATTCCGCATATTTTTCGGCGGTCAATGGTTTCGCTATTTCGCCGCTTACATATCCCCATAAGTCATTCTTCTTCAGAATGGCTGTTAAATGAATTTTCCATTCATCATAGTTCTCCTCGCACAATGGTTCGATTTTGATTGAAGACGTCATCTTTTTGTAAATAACACTACACTTTAAAATCTATACTTCGAAAACACTCACTGTTTACGACAGGATCCCGTTACTCGTTATCAGTCGATGGATTCTCGAACTCGCTCAGTACGCTGGGCTTCTACCTGGACTTGTACCTGGGATTCTACCTGGGATTTCACCTGGGCTTCTATCTGGGCCCATAACCAATGTTAATGGTAAAATAAAATTTATTACTTTGATAATATTTACATAACAGTATTCTATTTATACAATAATACAAGGTATATTATTCCTTTGGGCAGGCAGTCGAAATAGAATGATTTTGTTGAAACTTCTTTCTTTTATACCATGATGGAGATACCCCCTCTTTCACTCCTAGATAGATATCCTCATCAGGTCCGCATTCTATATATAATTTTGTATTCTAACAGGTTGTACCTTCATTTTGATAAAATTTCACGTCAACTGTCAAGAGAAGGTGATGGAGGAAACTGTGTCGACTCCAGTTGATGGTCGACACTTTTATACTAATTCGTGATGTATCAAAATTTATCAAATTTAGGTAATGGAAGTTGTTAGAGAACTTGTTGTGCCCTCAGAGCATCGTAGTCAAGTTCAAAATTTGAAAATAAACAATGACGCCCTTAGGGCATCAAAACGAGTTGTCCTGGAAGATTTCATTGTTTATAAACATTCGAATTCTTGAATTTGACTACGATGCTTTGGGGTCACTAAAAGTAGCTTTACTACTTCCATCACCTAAATTTGATAAATTTTGACAAAGTCATCACGAATTAGTATAAAAGTGTCGACCATCAACTGGAGTCGACACAGTTTCCTCCATCAGCTTCTCTTGACAGTTGACGTGAAATTTTGACAAAATGAAGGTACAACTACAATTATAAATACAAACAAAACTTTAGACTATAATAAATTGTATTTTTGGTTTTAAGATTCTCCTAATTCTGGCATCAGTCCTTGGCATCTGTTTTGCCTTGGAAGAACCCTTAAGGGTGCAAGTTGTTCCTCTGCCTTCGTACGACAGTGGAGTCGTCTCCAGATCTAATTTTGGTTCCAATGGGTTCTCCTACGATACCTCAGTGCTTCGTTCTTATGTACCAGATTATTTACCATATGCATATCCTTATGTTGTGAGGGTAAGAAATGATTTATGCTATTTGGTTTAAGTATCCAGGACTTCATTCGTGGAAGTGGCTTTGCTAATATTAATTTCTATTGTTTTTGCAGTCTTTAGCACAAAGCATCGACCCGAATTTTCTACAAAAGTTTCAATTTTGTCATTATTATCTCATAACATATAATCCAAACGAGCTCTTATACCCAGATCAAGCTTACTATGAGCTTTGTAAAAATATGTATGATAAATACATCAAGGAGAAGAAACAATAAATTTCTGTAACAAACTTGAAATTTGAACTAACTTTCTGCGTCATAGCTTGTTGTCTTCCTGAATCCATAATGACTTGTTAATTATCTAATATTATACCAAAACATCTTTTAGACACTTTTAAAACAACATCATTTATAGTTAAATTATAGTAAAATATGAAATTTTAGTTTTGCTGAATAAACATTACCAAAATCACCAATTTTATTCACATATTCTGAGCAGTATACATTGTTGTAAAAATAAAATTATTATGCTGATTGTTAATTGTATGATTTCTCAATACATGCTATGCGACTCTCAAATCAAACCAAATGTTTTATCCATCTTTTGCATTCTTCCAGATGTAAACTTTCAAATAATGTGACCTAATTATGGGTTTATTCTGGGATAGCATTAATGTTATGTTATCAGATTATTATAATGCTTTATTTTGTTAGTTTGTCTTAATGAATCTTGTTTTCAATGAACATAAAACTATCGAAAATCTATAGCTATGGCGTTCATCAACGTTTTTGACACTGTCAACAGCTAAAAACCAACCTCCAAATATCTAAATATTATTGATAAATTTATAAGCACAACTCTAGTGTACCAATTATTCTGAACTGCTCAAAGTTATCTCTTTAGTGTTGTCATATAACATAAAACAAGTAACCGAGGACAGCCAGTGCTGGATTAACCCATAGTACAATTTGAGGGACGGCAAGTTTTTCAGAATGTCAAAATTTTAAATCCGAAAAATTGTCACGGCAATTTATTAATTTCCCGAAGAAGAAGTTTATGTTTTCATCAAAAAATCCGATTTGCTAATTTTATGTTTTCTCAACGTTTCAAGCCATTCTGAATCGAATGAGACTTCTGAATTTGGGAAAAGTATGTGTGTGTGTGTGTGTGCGTGCGTGTGCACCAACAGATTTTTTGCCGCAAATCGCCGTTTTCTCAAAAACGGCTGGATCGATTTCAAAAATTTCGGCCGAGCCGTTTCTTTGTAAATTGCAGAAAAGTGAAAAAAATTTCGTCTACGTTTTAGCCCGCAACTCTGAATCGATTTTGAAAATTCAAAAACCGTTCGAAGGATATTAATTGGAAATCGTGCTGATTAGTTTTTGGTAAAGATCGGCCGGGCCGTTTTCTTGTAATAAAGTTAAAAAAAATTTTTTCGACGATTTTTATTATTATTTTTATGATGGTAGATACCATAGTCTTCTAGATCATACTAAAATATTACGGCCCTACGACAACTGGTTCAGCTTTAAAAATTCGTCGAAGTTTGCAAAAATCAGTATGGTCTTTTTGGCATTTGTCAAAATTAGACTTTTGATCGACGTTTTCTCAAAACGCCTGAACCGATTTTAGAAATTTAAAAGCCATTTGATGTATTTCAGTGAGGACTATCGCTTATCACTTTTGTGCGACGATCGGCCGAGCCGTTTCTTTGAAATTTGGAAAAAAGTGTTAAACTTTTCGTCCATATTTAAGCTCATCCTACCGAATCGATTTTAAAAAATCGAAAACTGTTCGAAAGATATTAGTTGGGAATAATACTGATTAGTTTTAGGTGAAAATTTATCGAGCCGTTTTCTTGTAATTAACTTTTAAAATTAAGACGATGTTTATGGAACTTTTTTTGACGATATATACCATGGTCTTATAGAACTTACTGAAATATTACGGCTTTACGACAATTAGTTTAATTTTGAAAATTTATAAAGTTTGAGAAAATGAGTAGTTTTTTTTTTGACGTTTGTTAAAATTAACATTAAACGATTCATTTGGTATAACGATAGAGTACTTGGTCTTAATGAACATAATAAATCATTAAAATCCTACGGAAACTGGTTCAATTAGAAAATTGATGATTTTTGTAAATTTTCTTTTAAAAAATACTTCGAGTTAACGTGTTCGTTCGTTTTCAATCATGTGTAATAAATCCACTCGGAATACTTTTAATCACTCATAAATTAATTTGTTCATTATTGATTAAGTCGATTATTTACACATATCGAGGAGTTCATGTAACTTGCCTCAAGGCTCAATACCAATACCAACTAGTTAGACATCACATTGAAGAGATGCATTTTGCAATATATTTTATTTTCGTACTCCATGTATCAACCTAAATTAACAAACCAAATTTAATCTAAAATCCATCTTTTAGAAGAAATTCTTTATTTTGTTACTACTATCTTGGAACAACTATTACACTTACAGGAACATTTTGATTGAAATAAGCGTGCCTTCTCAAGCATTCTGATCAATTTTGAATTTATAAAAATTACAAAAATTACAGAATTTATGATATATTAAGGGACCGATTCTGCCGCAATGTTATGATAAGGTCATGTTATGAAGAATTTTTCATAGTAATATAGACAAAAGTTATGCGGTTGGTGTTCAGTCAGGCGAATTTCTCAGGTTTTCTCATACAAAACATAACCTAAAAGCCGCACAAATGTCAAAAAAACGATGTTAGATAAGTGTGTGTTTCTGATTCCTCTTAGGTAAGATACGAGTGACGTTGCAGTTTATGTTTAAAACGCCGGAATGAACAGCAATACATGATATTTTGACAGCATTCAGTATGATTCATTCGCATAATGTATGGGGAGTCGGAGCGTAACATAGTCATGCCGTAACATTTCTCTGTTATGCGCAGAATCGGTCCATAAATTTGTGAGAAGTCCTTGCAACAAGTCACACTACTCTAGTACAATTAGGACTGGTGATTGACATTGATACTATTTATTGAGAAAATGGTTACATTTATAAGTTACATCAATCTATTGGGTGGACTATAAATAGTATGTTCTGAAATTAAATAAATTAATGGTGATGATGTTCTGAAAGTGTCCAGAAGTCTTGGTTTCATATCAGGCCATCAGCAACAATTCAGGATGACTCCAGGATAAAAAAGAGCCACGATGAAGAACTTTAGTGAAATTTCCAAGTTTGTTAAAGATTTTTATTGACTCTGGTCCTTCATGAATTGATGATATAACTTTTGACATTTCTTTATGTGTTGTATATAAGGCGCCTCATAAGGTGCATAAAGATAAATAAAGCATTCTGGATTCATGTTGAAGAAAATGTCGTCGTCAATACTTGCTGAAGACTGCAAAAACAATATAAAATAACATTATATTAGCACTGCTACAGAATCTCAAACAAAATGCTGGATACTTATAAAACTCTATATTCTTACCCTCACAGCATAGGGATGATATGGTACATAATTTGGTGCATAAGCACGAACCACTGAGCTGTCGTAAGAGAACCCATTGGAACCAAAATTAGATCTGGAGATAACTCCACTGTCGTACGTTGGTAGAGGAACAACTTGCGCCCTTAAAGGTTCTTCCAGGGCGAAACAGATGCACAAGACCGAGGCCAGAATTAAAAGAACCTTAAAATCAAAAATACAATTATTTGTAGTCTAAAGTTTTGTTTGTATTTATAATTGTGGTTGTACCTTCATTTTGGTAAAATTTCACGTCAACTGTCACGAGAAGCTGATGGAGGAAACTGTGTCGACTCTAGTTGATGGTCGACACTTTTATACTAATTCGTGATGTCTGTCAAAATCATCAAATTGAGGTAATGGAAGTTGTAAAGCTACTTTTTGTGACCCGAAAGCATCGTAGTCAAGTTCAAGAATTTGAATGTTTATAAACAATGAAATCTTCCAGGACAACTTGTTTGGAGCCCTGGGGGCGTCATTGTCTATTTTCGAATTTTGAACTTGATTATGATGCTCTGGGGGCACAGCAAGTCTCTAACAACTTCCATTACCTAAATTTGATTAATTTTGACAGACATCACGAATTAGTATAAAAGTGTCGACCATCAACTGGAGTCGACACAGTTTCCTCCATCAGCTTCTCTTGACAGTTGACGTGAAATTTTAACAAAATGAAGGTACAACCACAATTATAAGTACAAACAAACGTTTGACTACAATTAATAACATTTTGGTTTTAAGGTTCTTTAATTTTGGCATCAGTCCTTGGCATCTGCTTTGCCCTGGAAGAACCTTTAAGGGTGCAGGTTGTTCCTCTGCCTTCGTACGACAGTGGAGTCGTCTTCAGATATAATTCTGTTCCCAGCGGGTACTACAACCCCTGGTTGGTTCGTTATACACCAAATTATTTACCATATTATCAAGCATATCCTTATGTTGTGAGGGTAAGAAATGGTTTATGCTATTTGGTTTAAGTATCCAGGATTTTGTTCGTGGTGATTTAATGGCACCGTGGATAAAGTTTTGGAAGTGCCTTTGCTAATATTAATGTATATTCTTTTTGCAGTCTTTAGCACGAGGCATAGACCCGATTTTCATAGAAATGAATCCAAAATGCAATTATTTTTTGAATAGTAATTATCATCATAAGCCAACGTTCTTTGGGTTACAATATCCCACTTACGTACAATGTAGAAAGGATTATGACGAATACATAAAAAACAAGAAACCATAAATTTCTTTAACAAACTTGGAATTTCCACTAAGGTTCTTCATCATGACTTTTTTTCAACCTGGATTCATCCTGAATTGTTGCTGACGACCAAGACATCATCTGGACACTTTCAAAACATCATCAGTACCTTACTTTAAAATTAACTTTATTACTCAATGTACTATTTTTAGTTCACCTTAACTGAATAAACAGTATCAATATTAATCATCAGTTTTTATTTGCACTTTTGGAATAAATTTATATGTGAGAACTTTTCACAAATTTTCATGACTTTTAGTAAAATTATAATGTTAATTATAGAAATTCTGTCTGTATATATGTATATACATTAGGGTGGTCCTTAAAATGGTCATTTTCGAATTTTCTTGCTCCCAGGGGCTCAAATGGTTCCAAATAGATAAAAAACAATTCTCTGAAAGTTTTAGCTCTTAATATTAACGTTCAGATAGAGCGCAATTCAATCAAAGTTTTGTATGGAAATAGCATGGAAAAATTTTCAAAAATTTTAAAAATGTTTTTTAGATGTAATTTAGCGAACAAATGAATGAATAAAACTCATTCATTTGTCGCTAAGTTATACCTAAAATATTTTTTTTTAATTTTCAAAAATTTTTCCATGCTCTTCCCATACAAACTTTGATTGAATTGCGCTCTATCTGAACGTTAATATTAAGAGCTAAAACTTTCAGAGAATTGTTTTTTATCTATTTGGAACCATTTGAGCCCCTGGGAGCA
>NW_020536999.1:1610134-1639239 GCF_003426905.1 Ctenocephalides felis | reverse complement strand
GGTAAGGGTGGTCTAGCAGTTTCGGAGATACAGAGGAAAAAGTAAAAACATTTGATATTTGGCGGCAAAAATGATCATTAGATATATGCACATCAAGTTATCAGATATTTAATAATATTTTTAATATGAGTACTAATTTTGTTACAATTTTGTTGGGTTCCGTATCAAGATTGTTAAATTTTAAAGTTTACTTATACAGTTCAAGCAAATTTCAAAATTTTCATATTTTTTTTTCAAAATATTCAGAAATATACAAAGTTTTATACTTTAAATATGAATTTTAAATTTACAAACCAGTTTGAACATGTAAATAATAGGTTGTCAAATATCTCCCTTCCGCCTTTTTGTATTATAAACCAAGAGCAAAAAAGCGGAGATATTTGACAACCTAATATTTTAAATGCGTTTTTCTAATCGTAAGAAATATATTTTCAGAAGGATTCATTCGGAAACTCTTGTTAATGTAAACCTTCTCAAGAGTTTTGGGTGATAATATCGTCACTGTTTATTTTATAAACAATAAAATATAATATAGTGATTATAATTATCTCTTTGAAAATATTAATTAATTATAATTATTAATTAATTATAATTATATTAATCATTGTTCAATATTGATTGATTACTGTTTTTTCCCTCGAATATTTTATTCTGGTACGGGAAGTTCCAGCAATTTGTCTTAGTGCACGATGCCATGCACTACTAGTTTGTAATGTAATATAAAGATTTCCTTCTCAATTTTATTTTTATAGACATTTATGGAATTGAATTCTACTTTTATTTTTACAACAGTGCATACAGCTCAGAATATGTGAATAAAATTGGTGACTTTGATACTTTTTATTCAGCAAAAGCAAAATATAAGTTTTACATCAATTATAATTTCTAAATTGTTGGTGAACTACAAATAGAACAATTTGGTAATTACTTAAATTAGTAAGCAGAAAATTTTAAAAGTGTCTAAAAGATGTCTTGGTATAATATTAGATCATCATCAAAAAGTCATTATGGATTCAGGAGCCATGACGAAGAAAGTTAGTTAAAATTCGAAGTTTGTTGAAGACATTTATTGTTTCTTTTCCTTGATGTATTTATCATATAAATATTTACAATGGTCATAGTAAGCCTGATCTGGATATATGAGGTCGTTTGGATTATATGTTACGAGATAATGGCATAATGGATACTCTTGTAGAAAATTCGGGTCGATGCTTCGTGCTAAAGACTGCAAAAATAATAGAAATTAATACTTTATTATCACTGTCACTCCCAGAACTTTATCCACGATGCCCTAGAAGCACCACGAATAAAATCCTGGATATTTAAACCAAAAAGCATAAACCATTTCTTACCCTCACAACATAAGGATATGAATATGGTAAATAATCTGGCGCATAGGCATGAACCACTGAGGTGTCGTAGGAGAACCCGTTGGAACCAAAATTGGATCTGGAAACGATTCCACTGTCGTACGTTGGTAAAGGTACAACTTGCACCTTTAAAGGTTCTTCCAAGGCGAAACAGATGCCAAGGACTGATGCCAGAATTAAGAGAACCTTAAAACCAAAAATACAATTGATTGTAGTCAAACATTTTGTTTGTATTTATAATTGTTATTGTACCTTCATTTTGTTAAAATTTCACGTCAACTGTCGAGAGAAGCTGATGGAGGAAACTGTGTCGACTCTAGTTGATGGTCGACTCTAGTTGATGGTCGACTCTTTTATACTGATTCGTGATTCTAAAATTATTCAAATTTATGTAATAGAAGTTGTTAGAGACTTGCTGTGCCCTCAGAGCATTATAATCAAGTTCAAAATTCGAAAATAGACAATGACGCCCCCAGGGCTTCAAACAAGTTGTCCTGGAAGATTTCATTGTTTATAAACATTCAGATTCTTGAACTTGACTACGATGCTTTGGGGTCACAAAAAGTAGCTTTACAACTTCCATTACCTAAATTTGATTAATTTTGACAAAGGCATCACGAATTAGTATAAAAGTGTCGACTATCCACTAGAGTCGACACAGTTTCCTCCATCAGCTTTTCTTGACAGTTGACGTGAAATTTTAACAAAATGAAGGTACAACCACAATTATAAATACAAACAAAACTTTAGACTACAATAAATTGTATTTTTTATTTTAAGGTTTTCTTAATTTTGGCCTCGGTTTTGTGCATCTGCTTTGCCTTGGAAAAACCCTTAAGGGTGCAAGTTGTTCCTCTGCCTTCGTACGACAGTGGAGTCGTCTCCAGATCCAATTTTGGTTCCAATGGGTTCTCCTACGACACCTCAGTGGTTCGTGCCTATGTACCAAATTATGTACCATATCATCCTTATGCTGTGAGGGTAAGAATATTTTTATGCTATTTGCCAGGATTTTGTTAGTATTCTGTAGCAGTGCTAATATAATATTAATTTATATTGTTTTTGCAGTCTTCAGCAAGTATCGACGACGATATTTTCTTCAACATGAATCCAGAATGCTTCATTTATCTCTATGCACCTTATGACGCGCCTTATATACAACACATAAAGAAATGCCAAAAGTTATATCATCAATTCGTGAAGGACCAGAGTCAATGAATTTCTTTAACAAACTTGGAAATTTCACTAAAGTTCTTCATCATGGCTCGTTTTCATCCTGGATTTATCCTGAATTGTTGCTGATGACCTAATATTATACCAAGACATTTTTTGAAACAAACAACTTCTTGCTGATTAATTTATTACTGGATGCATTATTTATAGTCCATTAATAGTTTAGAAATTATAATTGATGTAACATATAAATTTAACTTTTGTTCAATAAATAGTATCAATAGCAATCACCAGTCTGATTTGTACTTTTAGTGTAGTGTGAGGATTTTTCACAAATTTTCGAGCTATTACTCTAGCTCATCATTCAGCTAAAATACAAAAATAGTAATAAAATAAAACAGAATTAAAATTATACGTACCTGGTTTGGTACGTTTTAAAAATAAAATCGAGTAATCGAAATATTTCGAATTCTGAAAAAAAAGAAAAGAAGAAAATATCAAGTGGTAAAAAATTGTTCAAATATTAAAAGAAATTAGACTTACATACATTAATTAAATTTTGATAGCTGTCAAAAAGCAAAGAAGAAGAACTTCTCTTATTAACACATTGAGAATTTAAAAAAATGAAAACAGATTCAGCAAACCTTCTTAGGTCAACATTTTGTTCAATATATAAAATAACGGGTTTGTTTAAATCAAAAGTGTGTTTAAAATTTTGCATATGGTCTGAAAGCATTGTTTTGTATTGATTTTTATTGTTTGCATTATATTTATGTTGAAGCATTCTCTTAGATATATATTGTGAACTCTCCCCAATATAGAATTTTTCACAATCATTACAATTCACCTTGTAAACGGAGTAAATCTATTATGTGCTGCTTATATATATATATATATATATATATATATATATATATATATATATATATGTGTGTGTGTGTGTGTGTTGTGTTTTTGCCAGTGTCGTCACCGTCACCATCATATATAAATACAGGTAGTTTAGGATTCTGTTGGCGACAGATGGCGTTAACCGATGTACACTGTATATTATGATAATGGGAGCGCCCTTCATCCCCCCCTGGCCGCCCTTTACAAGGCCAGGGCAAAGTTTAAACGACTCTCTTATAAGAGATAAATGCAATTCTAAAACAGAATTTGAAAATTTTATTTATTTATATGTATAAAAACCTAATGATTGCAAAAGTCTTTGAAATTTTTATTATGTTAAGTTTTTTGAACATAATAAAAATTTTACAATATGTTAAAACTGATTTTCAATATTTTCAAATTAGTCTAATTTATAAAAAATTTAATTTTTAAGCAAATTTTCAAAACTGTTAATAACATTGTATAGCACAAATCCTCTTTAAAGTACACTGTGTATGTCCTTAAAGCGCAGCCGATTATTCCAAACTTTGAAAATTGTTTATAATTCAAACATGTTTTTTAAGCCCTTGATATTTTAAGTTAATAATTAAAAATAACTTTATTCTTAAAAAAATTCATTATAATTAACAAATGTTTTTTTAAGAAAAACGAGGATACGCCTACCTTTAGAGAATTAAAAAGCACGTCTTGATAGCTTTCCTAAATAAAATCTTTCTAAAGGTTTCTCTTTTTAATTTTGGACCTAATATAATTATATCCAAATATTTACATAAACTCAAAAAATGGAAATTTTTGCAATTTTTTTATTAAAAAAGCAATTGCTGAATTTTAGAAAATAATGAATATGCTCAAAATTTTAACTGAAAAAATTATAAAGCTACAAATACAATACAAAACATTCAATCCATAATTTACTTCTAATTAATTAAAAAAAAATTACACAGCTTTTCAACTTAAGGATATCACATTTCTGGAATATAATTTTCAATTGATAATTAAATATTAATAGTTTGTTTATCGTATGAACTTTTTTATTTATCTTACTATTTGTTTAGTATAAGATAGGATCATTTGCTCAGAGTACTAAATATCAAAGTATATTGCAAGTAGAAGTGTCTCAAAAGTAAAAAAATAAAATTAAAATTATGTATATATATTAGGGTGGTTCTTAATATGGACATTTTCAAATTTCCTTGCTCCCAAGGGTTCATCAAATGGTTCCAAATTGATAAAAAACAATTCTCTGAAAGTTTTAGCTCTTAATGTTAACTTTTAGATAGTGCGCAATTCTATTAAACTTCGTATGGAAATAGCATGAAAATATTTTGAAATTTAAAAAAATATATTTAGGTATAACTTGGCGACAAATGAATTAAAAGTGAAAATTCGTGTCATTTTTAATTTCAAATTCGACGCTCTGCAAAATTTTTGAAAAATTTTTCATGCTATTTCCATACAATATTTTTCCATAGTGATAAAATTATAGAGCAAGCTTATAAGAGAATATATTACAATAGTTAAATGTTAATAAGAGTATTTATATCTAAAATTAATTTAAATAGTTCAATATTTTAACCCAGTCAGGTCATAAAGACCTCGTCCTGTGTATTACGTAGGAGTGTCTATGCCATTTGTAATAAACACTTGTTCGCACACAAACATACAAACACACGAATAAATACACATACAATTATATATATATATATATATATATATATATATATATATATGTTTATATATATGTTTATATATATAGATGATAGTCTTGTCGACGTTGATACATATTTAAATATTTTTTGCAGCCCAATCGTCATATTAAAAAAATGTTAAATAATTTTTTTCCATTACTTTAAACGTTTTGACACTTGATGTGTGTCATCATTCAGTAATCAATATAACATATTACAATAATACAAAAGTTGATAATAAATATACATATATAAAAAGGAGAAAATTATATGCATGCCAAACGAGGAAAAACAACAGAAAAAATTATGTAAAATTTATTGAACACTAAAATTGTAAAATAGAATATACTAATATATTAATAAACGAGAAATTCAAGGAGCACATATTCCCTCCTATATTGTATGCGTTCAGTAGCGGTGCATTTTGAATACTGATCAAGGTTACGCAACACGTAATAATATATAAACTATATTTATTCTGTACTTTTAAATAATATCTTTAGATTGTTTTCGCATCTTACAGCTAGGCCATACATATTTTGTATGTTATTTAATTGTTAATAGCTATTCATGGTCCTAATTAGGTTTTAATTATTTCTTGTAGAATTTCTTACCAAGTGTAGTATACGTAATTTCGTTTACTTTCACAAAAAAGATGGTGTTATATGGTACAATTATCAATTAACATAATTTTATTGAAAATTAGTCACAAGTTCTTACAGCAATTCATATTACTCAAAATCTGTAAATAAAATTGGTGATCGGTATTATAACTACTTATTTAACAAAAGTTACATTTTATTTTATTTAAAGCTACATCAATTATAATTTCTAAACTATTGATGGACTATAAATAATGCATTCAGTAATGAATTTAATTAATTAACAAGAAGTTGTTTAAGTGTCCAAAAGATGTCTTGGTATAATATTAGGTCATCAGCAACAATTCAGTATTAATCCAGGATGACAAAGAGCCACGATAAAGAACCTTAGTGAAATTTCCAAGTTTGTTGAAAAAAATTATCGAAAGTTGTTTATCACGAATTCATGATACAACAATTCGCATCTCTTTGTAAAGAGATGAATAGAGCATTCTGGATGCATTTGAAAGAAAATCTTGTCATCAATACCATCATAATAAAACTGCAAAAACAAGATAAATTACCATTATCTTAGCACTGTCATTTATTCTAAAAGTTTCTTAGCATTACGAACATCATCCTTGTCAATTAATTCCCTGACAGCATAAGGGTGATATGGTACATAATTTGGTGCATAGGCACGAACCACTGAGGTGTCGTAGGAGAACCCGTTGGAACCAAAATTAGATCTGGAGATGACTCCACTGTCGTACGTTGGCAGAGGAACAACTTGCACCCTTAAAGGTTCTTCCAAGGCAAAGCAGATGCCCAAGACCGAGGCCAAAATTAAGAGAACCTCAAAATCAAAAATACTATTGATTGTAGTCGAACGTTTTGTTTGTATTTATAATTGCAGTTGTACCTTCATTTTGTTAAAATTTCACGTCAACTGTCAAGAGAAGCTGATGGAAGAAACTGGGTCGACTCCAGTAGGTTGACACTTTTATATTAATTTGTGATGTCAATCAAAATTAATTAAATTTAGGTAATGGAATCGTTAGAGACTTGCTGCCCTCCCAGAGCATCATAATCAAGTTCAAAATTCAAAAATAGACAATGACGCCCCCAGGGCTTCAAACAAGTTGTCCTGGAAGAATTCATTGTTTATAAACATTCCAATTCTTGAACTTGACTACGATGCTTTGGGGTCACAAAAAGTAGCTTTACAACTTCCATTACCTAAATTTGATAATTTTGACTGACATCACGAATTAGTATAAAAGTGTCGACCATCCACTGGGGTCGACACAGTTTCCTCCATCAGCTTCTCTTGACAGTTGACGTGAAATTTTAACAAAATGAAGGTACAACCACAATTATAAGTACAAACAAAACGTTTGACTACAATTAATAACATTTTTGGTTTTAAGGTTCTTTTAATTTTGGCATCAGTCCTTGGCATCTGCTTTGCCCTGGAAGAACCTTTAAGGGTGCAGGTTGTTCCTCTGCCTTCGTACGACAGTGGAGTCGTCTTCAGATATAATTCTGTTCCCAGCGGGTACTACAACCCCTGGTTGGTTCGTTATACACCAAATTATTTACCATATTATCAAGCATATCCTTATGTTGTGAGGGTAAGAATATGCACATGAAATTAAGGTTAAGTATCCAGGATTTTTTTATGATATTAAAATATTAATTTGAATTGTTTTTGTAGGAATTAGCAACACGTTCATATGCTGATTTCGTGAATAAGTATCCGGAATGTAGAGGTCAATCACTGATATTTGGTAGTTTTGACCCCAATTTCCGAAAATGTAGAAAGTTATATGCTGAATACTTATTGGCAAATGAGAACCAATGAATTTCTTCAACGAACTCGAAATTTCTTTCTTTATAAAGACTTGTTTTCCTTCTGGATCCAGAACGACCTAAGATTATACCAAGACATCTCCTGGACACTTTCAAAACATCAACTTCTTGCTTATTAATTTACTTAATTACCGAATGAACTAATTATAGTCCGCCAACTTATTAATGTATCCCAACTATATTACATTTGGTGAATAAATAGTATCAATTGCAATCATTTATTTGTACTTTCTCAGACTAGAGTGAATTGTTGTGAGAACTTCTTACAAATTGTCAAGGACATTAAGCTTTTACTTATAAAAATATTTCTTTTAAACTAATATTAAACTAGTGGGGTGTATGGCATCGTGCCTTAAGGCAAATTGCTGGAACTTCCCGTACCATAATGAAATATTTCAGAAATTTTAAACGTTTTTAACAACGACATAATGTTAAAAAAAAAAATCTTACCAATATTCTAACATGTGCGATTTATTTGCACATATTTTGTTTCCAAAGTGGAAATACTATTTAGATAAAATATGTTTGTTACGCACATATTCGATCTTATTTTTATTTTTTTGAAAAATTTGAACATTTTTTTAAGCAATCGCGCTGCATAGATTTGCTTTCGAAATATCAAAGCGCGTAAGCGCCGCGTAGTTGCTGTAGTGTAGTGTAAACATTGGTACAGAACCCATATAAATATACACCAAATTTGTTACAATTAAAATCTATTATTATAATCTTCATAAGATATCTGATAATACGATGTACATAGGTGTAATGTTTATTTTTCACCACCAAATAGCATTTTGACAATACAAGTAAAATGTTTTTTTGTATTATTCAAATCGGTTGATCCGTGTTCCCGAAATCGTTGACGAAAATTTGTATCCGCGCATACACACACACACACACACACACAAATACACATTCATTTTTTTATGGTATGCCAAAATATTCAGAAACATCTGAAACGTAAAAATCCGAAAATTCTTCGAAAATTTTCATTTTCGATTTTTTTGCGATTTTTATAAATTACCCTACGGGTAGTTATTGCTTAATTTTCAAATAAATTTTGTTTCACTATTATCCATTTAGTATTATTTAGTTTATGCTACATTTACACTTTATATCATTTCCAAACATTAAAATTGCAATTTTTACATTTTATGATATTAATACTTTTGCAATTTATGCAATTTTTCTATTTATGTATTTACAACTTCAAAGAATTACTTATATATGCGTTTATCTAAATTTTTAACAATTTTTGCCGTTTTTATATGCTGAAAATTTTATAAAATTGATTTTTGTTTGTTATTCTTAAATTGCGATAAATTATGCCATTTGAAATCTTCTTGCTATTGTGATTATTTGACGTTTTATGCTTCTGCAAACTCGAAATTTTTAATATTTGGAATTCGCCAAAATTAGAATATGTATATTTTTTTGAATTGGTGAAAAGCTTTGACAAATACTCTAAATATGCAGATAAAGCATAAAGTAGTGGATATAAATAATTAAATAATTGCAGAAAATCCCATTTGATGCTAAATTTAGAAAATTATTTCATTATTAAAAATATAAAATTATTAAATAGATTGGCATAAAATTCTAGAAACGTCTAATAATGTACCAACTAAATATTTACAATACAAAATAATTGCACAAAAAGGCTTAAATTTAGAAAATTATGTAATTGCAAATTAAAATTACTGCTAAAGTTGCTTGTAACATAAATTCCTTAAAAATGACATATTGTAAAATTGTAAACGGCAATGAATTCTTAAAAAGTAGAAATGATGATTTAAAATGATGATCTAACTAAATGAAAAGTCAAAATTTAATAAAAAAATAGATGTGGCATAGATTGTTTTGAAAATGGATATAAAAATTAGTGATTGGCATTGATAATACGTATTTATTTAGCTAAAGTACATTAATCTGTTGTCAAAATATAAATACTAGATATAATAATTAGGTAAATTAATAAGAAAGAAGTTGATGTTTTGAATGTGTCCAGAAAGATATCTTGGTATAATCTTAGGTCTTAGGTTTTTATTCAGGAGGAAAACAAGTCTTTATAAAGAAAGAAATTTCAAGTTTGTTGAAGAAATTCATTGTTTCTTATTTGCCAAGTATTCATCATATAACATTCTACATTTTCTTCTGAGGGTAGGACGAAATGGATATGAATAATATTTACATTCCGGGTGCTTTTTTAAGAAACCGTCGGGGAAATCTGCTCTTGCTAAACCCTATAAAAATAATATAAATTAACATTTTATTAGCACTTCGTGGTGCCATCGGAGCACCTGGATACATAAACCAAATAGAATAAACATATTCTTACCCTCACAACATAAGGATATGTCTGATAATATGGTAAATAATTTGGTGCATAGGCATGAACCACTGAGGTGTCGTAGGAGAACCCATTGGAACCAAAATTGGATCTGGAGACGACTCCACTGTCGTACGAAGGCAGAGGAACAACTTGCACCCTTAAGGGTTCTTCCAAGGCGAAGCAGATGCCAAAGACTGATGCCAGAATTAAAAAAACCTTAAAACCAAAAATGTAATTAATTATAGTCGAACGTTTTGTTTGTATTTATAATTGTGGTTGTACCTTCATTTTGTTAAAATTCCACGTTAAATGCCAAAAGAAGCTGATGGAAGAAACTGTGTCGACTCCATGGGATGGTCGACACTTTTATACTAATTCGTGATGTCAGTCAAAATTAATCAAATTTAGGTAATGGAAGTTGTAAAGCTACTTTTTGTGACCCCAAAGCATCGTAGTCAAGTTCAAGAATTGGAATGTTTATAAACAATGAATTCTTCCAGGACAACTTGTTTGGAGCCCTAGGGGCGTTATTGTCTATTTTCGACTTTTGAACTTGATTATGATGCTCTGGGCGCACAGCAAGTGCTTTAACAACTTCCATTACCTAAATTCGATTAATTTTGAGACATCACGCATTAGTATAAAAGTGTCGACTATCTACTGGAGTCGACACAGTTTTTTCCATCAGCTTCTCTCGACAGTTGACGTGAAATTTTAACAAAATGAAGGTACAACTGCAATTATAAATACAAACAAAACTTTAGACTACAATAAATTGTATTTTTTATTTTAAGGTTCTCCTAATTCTGGCATCAGTCCTTGGCATCTGTTTCGCCTTAGAAGAACCCTTAAGGGTGCAAGTTGTTCCTCTGCCTTCGTACGACAGTGGAGTCGTCTCCAGATCCAATTTTGGTTCCAACGGGTTCTCCTACGACACTTCTGTGGTTCGTGCTTATGCACCAAATTATTTACCATATTATCAGGCATATCCTTATGCTCACAGAGTAAGAATACATTTCTAGTATCCAAGGTTTACAATAAAAAATATTCATTTATATTGTATTTGTAGCCTCCCGTAATGAATAGCATCGACCCGGGTTTCTTACAAAAGCATCCGGAATGTAAAGATTACAAATACTACTCCTATACTGGTTCTTTTGGAATTGTCAGAGTGACATGTGAACGTAAATATGATGAATACATCAAGAACAAAAAGCAATAAATTTCTTCAACGAACTTAGAAATTCCTCTAAATTTCTACATCAGGACTCGTTTTTCTCTAGGATCCTTCATGAATTGTTACTGACGGTCTGATGTTAAACCAAGACTTTTTATGAACACTTTCAGAACATCATCAGTACATTACTTTCTAATTAACTTAATTACTCAATGTACTATTTTTAGTTCACTAGCAGTTACCAATTTATTAATGTCTGTAGTAAAAGTGGAGATAATGTACCCGATTAAATTATGAAATTTGAAAAAAAAAATTATTAATTGTTGCATTTTTTAATTCATTAGGATAAACTTTCGTGCTTTGTTATGAACTTCTCTTAGGGTAGTTACAGTAATGGGCCGAGAATCGAAAATTAAAATTTTTACATTTCTCGACATTTTGAAGGCTTCTGAACATTTTGGCATACCTCAGAAAAAAATGGATGTGTGTGTGTGTGTTTTGTATGTCCGCATTTTTTGTCTACGTTTTCGGGCGCACGGATCAACCGATTTGAATGGTTTAAAAAATATTCGATTCCTATTGATAAGGAGATGTGCTGATTTGTTTTTGGCAAAGGCAGATCCCGCCATTTCAAAGATACAGAACTAAATGTTAAAAAAATTGCAATTTTTGAGAGAACTAAGCGTCCGATTTAAATGATTCGAAAACATTCTGCTTGTTTCAACAAAATAATTGCTTTTGGAAACAAAAAATTGTTTCGAATTTTTTTTCAAAGAATATTTTTGCAATTTTGGATTGAAAACTCAAAAAATTACCCAGGCTAAGCACAGTCTAATCTCCACTCTGGTACAAATGTTTACCCGAGTACGTTTAGACTGTTTATGTCTGGAGCACTTTTCCATTTTTGTGAAAACTATTGAAAAATGTGAAAATGCCGCCATGCTAAGCACAGTATAAGTGAAAATGTCGCACAGAATTATTTGCAAATGCGTTTAGACTGTGACCGTACGTAACTCTTTTCCAATTTTGTGTAAATTAGGCAACTATTTTTTTTAAATTGAATTCGAAATGAAATGACGATTGTTGTTAATGTTCTGGAGATAAATTGATTTATGATTTATGATTTATATTTGATTTGCTCAAATATAACAAGATAGCAAAAATAATGAAAGTTACAGTATTTGTAATAATATATTTGAAAACGTTTAAAATTTGTAGAATATTTCATTACGGTACAGGAAATTCCAGCAATTTGCCTTAAGGCACGATGCCATACACAACTAGTTATTATTTATGCTACATTTCTATTGTGATAAATTTTGTCATTCGAAACTTCAGTAATACAAATTCAAATTTTGATAATTTTCAATTCTCAATTTGATTTATAGATTATACTATATTAGATTTTTGCTATTTTAATTATTTGACGTTATCTGTTTCTGTAAATTTCGAAATTTTGAATATTTGTTTGAATTGGCAAATAAAACTAGTGATTGGCATTGATACTATTTATTTAGCGAAAGTATATTAATCTGTTGTTAAAATATAGATACTCGATATAATATTTATGTAAATTAATAAGAAAGAAATTGATGTTTTAAATATGTCCAGAAGATGGATCCAGGAGGAAAACAAGTCTTTATAAAGGAAGAAATTTAAAGTTTGTTGAAGAAATTCATTGTTTCTTATTTGCCTTGTATTCATCATATAACATTCTACATTTCCTTCTGAGGGTAGGACGAAATGGATATGAATAATATTTACATTCCGGGTGCTTTTTCAAGAAACCCTCTTCGAAATCTGCTCTTGCTAAACCCTATGAAAATAATATAAATTAACATTTGATTAGCACTTTATGGTGCTATCGGAGCACAGCGAAGTAAGTCCTGGATACATAAACCAAATAGAATAAATCAATTCTTACCCTTACAACATAAGGATATGCCTGATAATATGGTAAATAATTTGGTGCATAGGCATGGACCACTGAAGTGTCGTAGGAGAACCCGTTGGAACCAAAATTAGATCTGGAGACGACTCCACTGTCGTACGAAGGCAGAGGAACAACTTGCACCCTTAAAGGTTCTTCCAGGGCAAAACAGATGCCAAGGACTGATGCCAGAATTAAGAGAACCTTAAAACCAAAAATGCAATTAATTGTAGTGCAGCGTTTTATTTATATTTACAATTGCAGTTGTACCTTCATTTTGTTAAAATTTTACGTCAACTGTCAAGAGAAGTTGATGGAGGAAACTGTATCGACTCCATGGGATGGTCGATACTTTTATACTAATTCGTGATTCTGTCAAATTTTATTAAATTTGGGTGATGGAAGTTGTTAGAGAACTTGCTGTGTCCCCAGAGCATCATGATCAAGTTCATAATATGAAAATAGACAATGATGCCCCTAAGGGCTCCAAACAAGTTGTCCTGAAAGAATTCATTGTTTATAAACATTCCAATTCTTGAACTTGACTACGATGCTTTGGGGTCACAAAAAGTAGCTTTACAACTTCCATTACCTAAATTTGATAATTTTGACTGACATCACGAATTAGTATAAAAGTGTCGACCATCCACTGGAGTCGACACAGTTTTTTCAATCAGCTTCTCTTGACAGTTGACGTGAAATTTTAACAAAATGAAGGTACAACCACAATTATAAATACAAACAAAACTTTAGACTACAAATAATAGTATTTTTGATTTTAAGGTTCTTCTAATTCTGGCATCGGTCCTTGGCATCTGTTTCGCCTTAGAAGAACCTTTAAGGGTGCAGGTTGTTCCTCTGCCTTCGTACGACAGTGGAGTCGTCTCCAGATCCAATTTTGGTTCCAACGGGTTCTCCTATGACTCTTCAGTGGTTCATGCTTATGCACCAAATTATGTACCATATTATCAAGCATATCCTTATGCTTACAGGGTAAGAATACATTTTACTATCCAGGATTTTCTGGAAGTTGTTAGTGATAATAAAATGTTAATTTATATTGTATTTGTAGCCTCCCATAATGAAAAGTATCGACTCGGGTTTTCTGAAAAAGCATCCGGAATGTAAAAATTACAAATTATTCTCTTACCTTGGCCCTTTAGGATTATTCAGAGTGGCATGTGAAGGTAAATATGATGAATACATCAAGAACAAGAAACAATAAATTCCTGCAATGAACTTGGAATTTTCACCAACTTTGTTCAACACGACAGCCTTAAATTCAACCAAGACTTTTTGTGGACATTTTCAAAACATCAACATCTAGCTTCTCAATAAACATTGATCACTAAATGTACTATTTGTAGTCACTCTAATACATAATTGTACTTTTTATAAATAATTGATAAATAAATAGTATCAATGCCAATCACCAGTTTTATTTGCACTATTCGAACAAAATTAATTGCTATGAGATTTATCCAAAAATTAAAAATTGTTTATATATATATATATATATATATATATATATCAAGATTGTACTAGAAATCTCTTCCACGTCATTTTTCACATCAAAACAGATATCCATAAATCACAATACCTCGTTGTTGTTCCACCTTTTCCCCGTTTTCCCCCGTTTTTCCCCATTTCCCACCATTTTCCCCAAACCCCATTCCCGATTGATACACCTGAGTTCATCGCAACGATTCATCAATATAAATTTTCATCGGCAAAATCAATTTTTCGACATGCCACACGTGCGATAAAAAAAATTAAAATAAGTGAAAAACAACTATGTGAAAACGGGAGCTTGGTGTGAACTGCTGTTTCTATTTTTATGGAGATGTAAACTTCTAAAATCTAAATTCTGATAAATTAAGATAAGTTTAAAATGTAAACGAAGTTTTTCTCTCTACAGAAATTTGAAATTTGAGAACTTGTCATTTCCATTTTTGTCGAAGAAAGAAATGGTGATTATCATTTTCTTCAATAAATAATTAACTATTTTCACTTTTCGAAAAACATAAATTTGGCATTACCACTTTTTTTTAAACTTTTATTTTTAAATTTTATGCCATTCCTCTTTTTTCTAATATTTTCATTTGTTTATGGCATTATAAATTTTTGCTCATTATTACTACTACTATTATTAATATATATTTTTTTATTTTTAACTTTAGTAAATTATGCCTGTGGAATGTTTCATGATTAATGTCACTACCAATTTTTTGTAATTATTTAATATTCTTTATTAAGTGTTTTATGCAATTATCAACGACAAGATATTTTATTTACTTTATTTCGTAATAAACTCTATATTTTGTGCCATTCTTAGTGGCGTTTTTTCCAAATATTTCATTCAGCAAAAAATTCAGCATTTTATGCCATATTTATTTTTACAATTTATGGTATTTTTTAGAATGTATTTCATTATTTTTTTCTTTTTTAGAAATTTAGTATTCTAGGTCATTTACGTTTTTACAATTATTATTTTATAAAATGTATTACCTCTACAAATGCATGTCATTTTCAAGATTTACTATTTTTATTCACAAATTTAGCATTTTTTATTTTCACGATTTATGCCATTTTTTTTTAAATATATTCTATACTTTTTTGTAATTGATATATATTCATTACATCTTATGAATTTAGCCGTCAATTTACATTTTCACAATTAATACAATTTTTTAAATACATTCTATTATTTTTTTACAATATAAGGTATTTTCATTAGAATTCATGGATTCAGAATTTTATGCCCTTTTCATTTTACCATTTTGCCATTATTTAAAATGTTTATACTTTTACAATTCATGCCGTTTTCAGTCATACAATTTATAATTTTTTAAATGTTTGCTAATGTTATTTTTTTACTATGTGTCGTTAATTTATGCTATTTTTATTACCATCCATGAGTTCATCATTTATGCCATTTTCATTCATGCAATTTATGCAATTTTTTAAAATTGTGTTTTACTATTTTTTTACACTTTAAGGCATTTTCATTACAATTTCAATGATTTAGCCTTTTATGTCTCTATTATTTTTACAATATATGCCATTATTTAAAATTACCATTACCATTCTTATATGCCATTTTTTATAATTTATGCCATTTCTTTCTAAATAACTTGTATCATTTTTTTTTTACAAATTATACCATTTTCATTACAATTAATTAATTTAGTTTTTTATGCTTCTGTTATTTTTACAATTATTACCATTATTTAAAATGTATTGTTTTTACAAATTATTTCATTTTTATTACCATTCATGCGTTTATATGCCATTTTATATAATTTATGCCATTTCTTTCTAAATGTTTTGTATTATTTTTTTACAATTCTTGAATTTAGCATTCTATGCCATTTTCATTTTACAATTCATGTCATTATTTAAAATATTTTCCTTTTACAATTTATGCCATTTTCATTACTATTCATGCGTTTAACATTAAGCATTTTATGCCTTTCTTCTTTTTACGGTTTATGTAATTTTTCAAAATGTATTCCTTTCACAATTTATGCCATTATCATTACCATCTATGAGTTTAGCATTATATGTCATTTTCATTCACACAAATTATGCTCTTTTTAAAAATGTTTGTCATTAATTTTTTTGCAATTTAAGGTATTTTCATTGCAATTCAATGATTTATCTTTTTATGTCTCTATTATATTTTTACAATGTATGCTATTATTTAAAATATATTTCTTTTACAGTTTGTCATTTTTCTTTATACAATTTATGCCATTTTTATAAAAACAATTCAACATTTTTTGTATTTCATACCATTTTCTATTTGTAATTTATGCCGTTTCCGATTTTTGGCCAACTTCCGTATTTATCATCTTGATTGATTTCTTCTAAGTTTTACTTAAAGTTATCAATATTATTGATGAGTTTTATACTTTCTCCTTACGTTTTACCTTTTATACTTTCTCCATCGATAGTTCAATAATAAAACTCATCCTGCTCCTGCTCCTTCTGCTCCTGCTCCTGCTTCTCCTCCTGATCCGGATGTATCGAGAGAGATAGATTTCCGTCGAGATAAATTAAGTGAAATAGTTTCGCACTCAATTGGCAGAACACCTGGAGTCCACCAACAACGGTTAATATCGACTCCTATACCGAGGAGCAGGAGGAGCAGAAAGATTCCAAAACTAAAATTCTAGAGAAATTTTTGTAGAAAAATAGTCTTGTAGACGGAAATGACAATCGTTGTAGGATCTCAAGAGTCATCTAGTTAATCATCAATGAAACCATTTAAAGAATAATAATACAGAGAATTATCTGACCAGTTATCAAAACCATCACCATCACCATTACCATTATAAGGACCTTCTTTAGGTTGACCTAACAATTATCAGGACCATAATAAATATTTTATTATAATTTATATCATATTTTTTAACATTATAAAAATTAAATTAAATTTGTTTACCACTTTTACTACTGAGTTGTTTTTTCCAACATATCAAAGTAGTATACAATGTACCTTTTCAGCGGACTATTGTAAATCCATTAAATTTACTGAATGTCCTATACTGGACAGTTGTAAATAAGAGTTAATAACAAAAAAAACAACTTTTTTGATGGTAATAAAATTTGAATTTTATCAATGAGGGATGATCTACTGTGCCAAAGTTATACTTACCGATATCAAGCCGTTTGGTAGAGTTTCTTATATTTATTCCAAATTAGATGACCCGACAGACTTTGTCCTGTACCCATGTCTACAATTTTTTAATGTAATGTAATATACTAATATTTACCGTTTACCTAAAAATAATAATCATTGTTTTTTTAAATTACTCTTTACGCCAAAATGCATATGCATTTATAATATGAGCGATGTTAAATGTAGAAATGCTTTAAATAAAATGATGAGTCTCAATTCCCACACTATTATATTGGAAATTGAAGTCTTTTAAACGGTATAACATAACCATAACGATAACATAACACTGGTACTTTATGTTGGATCAAATTAATTTAATTTATTATTAATTAAGATATCCAAAACTGCATCTTAAACTTCTCCTAATCGACATCGAAAGGGCCGAAACATATGTATTCATTTTTACTTTCCCATTTGTTGTTGTAAAGTGAAATTTTTATGAATTTTAAAAATATTGCGGAAAGATTAGTAAAATGTGCAAAGAAATTATATATTGAAAAAAACTATTGAAAATTTAATATCCGAATCTTGTGTTGGCTCCCCCTAAGGCGTGCGCTCGTATTTTTCGCATGCATCGCATTAAAGATAGGACCGGCCCTGATTAATACTTAATTTCATATTTTAAGTGAATTAATTTGTCATGTCCTGTTCATATGTGTATAATTCAATTTGCCATATATATATATATATATATATATATATATATATACAGTATTTTATATTATTTTAGATTCTGGCTCATCTCAGCTGCCTTTCGGCAATAATAATGTAGACATTTTATTTTTCTTATTAATAATCATAAATCTATTATACATATTGTAATATTGTCTAGGCTCATAAGTAAATTGAAATTTTTGGCAGATGATAATTTTCATTTATTTTCAATGCAAACAATGATATGTCGTTTTTGCAATTTTTTCCATTTATTTTTACAATATTGCACATACATCCCAGTACTTTATAATCGCATACATCCTAGAAAATTTCCTTAACAAACTTCAGAAAGATTTATCCAAATCCGCATAATAGTTTAGGAGGAGTATACAGTGAGTGCTTGTAATTTAATATGAACTTTATATAATAGCAATAAAGCTCAAATTGATTCTACGTTTTAGTTAGAAAACGTTTGTATGTGAAAAAGAAAAGGGCTGTTTTTAGAGTTTTCCCGGCAATTACTCAATTTTTTATCGCCGTAAGAACCATCCTTAGGCTTCAACGAACATTTTAAAAAAAAAGAATTAGCCAAATTGGTCCAGGCGTTTTTGAGTTATGCGCTTACAAACACATTTCGTGATTCATTTTTATATCTATCTAATATTATTACCTTTATTTTCTAAAGTTTGACATTCTTCCCTTAAGTTAAAGGTACATCCACCATTCACCGCCCAATAGTCGTATGTATCAACGTGTCGAAAATCCCTTGGGGTTTTCTAGTTTCAAATTAGGGTTGCCGAAACCCCAAACCCTAAAATCCTGTAGTCACCCTTACAAGACGATACAAGGTGTTTGTGAGAATTGCCTTCGTAACTGACCACCACCAGAGAAGGTGAATGAGTGGGTTGACGATAGGTGTTAGAGTGGGTTGATGGGTTGGATTGTAGGTGTGTGTGTGTTGTTGGATGTATACACGTATTATTGGTCACTTAGCAGTGTCAAATTCAATTTCAAGTTAATCAATCGCCCAGACGACTACACCGTTCGATATTTAATAAACTTGAAATATATAGCTGTAGATAGATAAATACATATACATATATATATATATATATATATATATATACATTAGGGTGGTCCTTAATATGGACATTTTCAAATTTCCTTGCTCCCAAGAGCTCGAATGGTTCCAACTTGATAAAAAACAATTCTCTGAAAGTTTTAGCTCTAGATATTGTCTTTTATATAGAGCTCAATTCAATCAAAGTTTTGTATGGGAAGAGCATGGAAAAAATTTTGAAAATTAAAAAAAAATATTTTAGGTATAACTTAGCGACAAATGAATGAGTTTTATTCAGTCATTTGTTCGCTAAATTACATCTAAAAAACATTTTTGAAATTTTTGAAAGATTTTTCATGCTATTTCCATACAAAACTTTGATTGAATTGCGCTCTATCTAAACGTTAATATTAAGAGCTTAAACTTTCAGAGGATTTTTTTTTATCAATTTGGAACCATTTGGGCCCCTGGGAGCAAGGAAATTCGAAAATGTCCATATTAAGGACCACCCTAATATACATATATATATATATATACAATTATCAAAATTACCTGATGTGAATTCATTTATATTGATTATATTATTTATCATATTACATTTGAAATTTTTAATGATTTTCTCATTTTATAATTTGCGCTATGTTCAATTTTTGTAATTGCAATTTGCAACTAAGTAATTTATGCCAATCGAATTTTGTAGAAAATTTTTGAAATTATATTCATAAATTTCAAAAATTTAAATTTATTGTATCACGAACTTATTTTTAAAAATCTTGAATTGTTTAGTGAAAACCAAAAATATAGAATTGATCTTAAAAAAAATTAAATTTAAAGATCTAGAATGTCGAATCATTTTTTGAAACTGTTGTAAGCTTATTTTTAAAAAAGTCTAGGATGTCGAATCATTTTTTGAAACTGCTGTAAGCTTATTTTTGAAAAAGTTGAATTTTCAAATCTCAAAAGACTTTTTTTAAGATCTTAAAAATTTTAATATCTTAAAAAAAATTAAATTTAAAGATCTAGAATGTCGAATCATTTTTTGAAACTGTTAAAATTTTTGAGCCAGTTTTAAAAAGTTGAATTTTAAAATCTTAAGACTTTTTTTAAGATCTTAAAAAAATTAAATTTAAGGATCAAAAATGTCGAATATTTTTTTGAAACTGTTGTTAAAAATTTTTAGCTTATTTTTAAAAAAGTTGAATATTAAAATCTTAAAAGACTTTAAGATCTTGAAAAAAATTTAATTTAATTAAGATCTAGAATGTCGAATAATTTTTTGAAACTGTTGTTAAAATTTTTAAGCTTATTTTTAAAAAAGTTGAATTTTATTTTTATAAATTAACATTTTTACAAATTCTGAATTTATGATTAAAAATGTAGAATTTATATCTGAAAACATCGAATGTTAATATTGAAAATCATTTTCATAAATTTATAAATTTAATATTTCTAAAAAATTTTTTAAAAATATTAAATTTATAAATTTATGAAAATGATTTTTAATTTCTAAAAATTCTGGATTTATTAAGAATCGTAAAAATTATGCATACTTCAATAAGTCATATTTGATTTATTCAATGAATATTGAAAAATCTACTTTTCCTTTAGGTAAAGTTTTATGTTTTAGGGATTAATAAAATCCTGTTTAAATAAAACTTCATCAGTTGTTTTAGAGGAAAATTTTTGCGTTTTTAGCACTTATTGTTAGGTCAAACAAATTTCTAGGGTATTTTAAAAATAAGGCCGAAAAAAATAGTTTATTACATAAATATATATATATATATATATATATATATATATATATGTGTGTGTATATATACATATATGTATATATATATGTATGTCTATATATGCTCTCCTAAGATTTAATCAAAGATCAGGTGTAACATCCAAGGGGTTTCATGGTCAAAACTCGATTCATTCTCATCTAAGATGGTTGGCTCACTCATTCTCATCTTGGGCACCACCTGCACCACCTGCACCACCTGCACCACCTTCACCATCTCCATATATACTGCCAAGTGTTGGAATTATCCCCAATACAAGAAAATTGAGCAACGGACAATGTTTGGAAGTGACGGACACCTCTGCGAAATGAGAAATTTGACAGAGTCGAACTGGGGAAAAAGTTGACTTATAATTTTATTATTAATGGCAAAAGACAATCATTTGTATAATAAGTGCAGGCATTAATTTGTATCAATTCAGGTTATTAAAGAAAAGGAAACTGTGTTGAATAACTACAAAAGTACTAGAGACTATCTACAACAAAATTTTAAGTAGAGAAGCATATATTAAAAAAGTGAAGGTAGACGTGTGAACAAGTAAAATTTTTGGACAAACTATTTGTAGGTATTGTTATTAATATTCAAATATTTTTGAAAATTGAATTGGAATTGAAGTTGGAAAGGACTTGAACCAAAAAATTGCTTATATAAAAATTAAACTTCAAATTTAAAATGAAGCCAAGAATATTAACTTGCCGTAGGGTAAGTTATTGTAATGGGCCAAAAATCGGAATTGAAAATTTTTACATTTCTCGACGTTTTGAAGGTTTCTGAACATTTTGGCATACTTCAGGAAAAATGGATGTGTGTGTGTGTGTGTATGTATGTATGGATACAAATTTCTAGTCACGTTTTAGGGCGCACGGACCAACCGATTTGAATGGTTCAAAAAACATTCGATTCCTATTGATAGGGAAAAGAGCTGATTAGTTTTTGGCAAAGGCAGGTCCAGCCGTTTCGGAGATACGGAGCAAAGAGTGCGGAAAATAGAAATCGAATTTTTGAGAGAACGGAGTATCCGATTTGAATGATCTAAAAAACATTCAATTAGTAATGATTGGGAGAAGTGTTTATTAGTTTTTGGCAAAGGCAGGCCCAGCCATTTCGAAGATACGGAGCTAAATATGTAAAAAATGGCAGTTTTTGAGAGAACTAAGCGTCCGATTTGAATGATTCAAAAAACTTTCTGCTTGTCTTAACAAAATAATTGATTTTGGAAAAAAAAATTTTTGTTCCATTTTTTTTTTTTTTAGTTTTTTGTTGAAACAAATAATTTCAACTTTGCAATTCAGTTTATATAATTCTTATAAATATTAGGCAATGTCACAGTATTTATAATAATCTATTTGAAAACATTCAGTATTCCTCGAACATTTCGTTACGGTACGGGAAGTTCCAGCAATTTGCCTTAAGGCACGATGCCACCCACCCCACTAGTTTAACTAATAATCTATTTACTTGTTATTTATATATCCATCTATTTATCTATTTATTATTTTCGCCTCTGTCTTCTCACGTTGTTCCGAGAGATAATTGCTTATGAGAGTCCGAGGCCGAGAGAAAGGGGCGACTTTGTGGTCTTCAAGGGTTGAAAGAGGGTGCTAAGATTTCTAAGATGACCTAAGGTGAATACCATCCGCAAAGTTAGAATTCTGATTGAATTTCATCCCAGAAACCCTCCCTGGTAAGGGCCAGAAGAAGAGTTTAGTTGGAGTACATTGCACAGAACAAATAATTGTTAAATTTACTTTATTTAAAAATTGCTGTCTTCATCTATAATTAAACTAGTGGCATCGTGCCTTAAAGCAAATTGCTAGAACTTCCCGTACTGTAATGAAATATTCGAGAAATTTTAAACGTTTTCAAATATATTATATCAAATACTGGAACTTTCATTATTTTTGCTATCTTGTAATATCTGAGCAAATCAAATGTAAATCATAAATCAATCAATTGATCTCCAGAACATTAGCAATCGTCATTTCGAATTCAATTTCAAATAAAAAAATAGTTGCCTAATTTGCACAAAATTGTAAAAATGCTCCCGTATAGTCACAGTCTAAACGCATTTGCAAATAATTCTGTGCGGCATTTTCGATTATACTGTACTTAGCTTGGCGGCGTTTTTACATTTTTCAATAGTAGTTTTCACAAAATTGGAATAGTGTTTCATTACATAAACAGTCTAAACGCACTCGGGTAAACATTTGTACCAGAGTGGCGCTTAGACTGTGCTTAGCCTGGGTCATTTTTTTAATTTTTAATCCAAAATTACAAAAATATTTTATGAAAAATAAAAACAGATGTAATAAATTTTTATCCTCAAAGGCAATTGTTTTGTCAATACAAGCAGAAAGTTTTTTAGATCATTCAAATCGGACGCTTAGTTCACTCAAAAACTGCCATTTTTTGCACTTTTAGCTCTGTATCTTCGAAATGGCGGGACCTGTCTTTGCCAGAAACTAATCACTTCGTCTCCCAATCATTACAAATTGAATGTTTCTTAGATCATTCAAATCCGATACTCCTTTCTCTCAAAAACTCTAGTTGTATTTTCTGGACTCTATGCTCCGTATCTTCGCAACCGCTGGACCTACCTTTAGCAAATACTAATCAGCACATCTCTCTTTCAATAGGGATCGAATGTTTTTTAAACTAATAAAATCGGTTATCTGTGCGCCCAAAAACGTGGACGAAAAAATGCGGATATACAAAACACACGCACACTCACACATCCATTTAGTTTCTGAGGTATGCCAGTAAAATGTTCAGAAACTTTCAAAACGTCGATAAATGCAAAAATTTCCATTTTCGATTTTCGGCCCATTACTATAACTACCGTACAGGAAGTTAAAAAACATTTCAAAAGGATTTTTTTGGATGAACATTCATCCACCAGACTCTTGTATCACCAATTTTCATTAACTAGTTTGTTCACTAACACCCATTTTTGTATGTATTGACCCATGTGTTATCTAGAATATCTGTTTTTTTTTTAATTTTTATGTACGTCTTTTTTGTTTAATCCACTTTATCAATTTTCATACATTAAACTTTTATTAAAAGTGAAATGAGTGATCCTTCAATTTGCGTTACATCGACTTTTATTGAATCTAAAATTCTTCAATTTTTATGCACTTGACCTTAGTGAAAGGGTATGGGCGTGTTTCCATACAGAATTGGCCCCACCCTGGCATTTAAATAATTTTGATGCCATTTTATAGGTATTTTCGAGAAAATTTGAAATACCAAATTTCAAATCCGTAGCTCATCATTTGGCCGAGATATCAGTGAAAACATGTGAAAGTGGCCCCTTTTTTCAAACTCACTTTTTGTCGGAAATATGAGAGATATCAAAAAACTGTTAACGTCATTCTATTTATACTGATCTTGTCTATGTTGTTATTAACAAATATTGTTTAATAATTATTTTTTAGTGCATGAAAAAGTGAAAATAGTTTTTTGATTTGTATTTTCGGGTAGTGCGGTTGTTTGGACTAATTTTTAATTAGCATCATTAGAAAGGCTATTTAATTTTCTTTCATTGTCCAAAATTTCGTTTTATTTCATGTGGTAGAACACATCCAAAAGTAGAAAAAACCTGAGCAAGAACACGCTCGCGCTCATATACCACCCGTTTAAGTCGTCTTCGATTTGCAACGACTAGCAACAGCACTGCTCGCCGCGCGTCTTGATATATTCCGCATATAAGTATGGAACATTTCTTTATAAAACATTTTTAATAAAACTCGAGATATATACATTTTTATTTTGAATAATTATATATTTATATGTATGTGTATAATAATAATAATATTCATATATAATTAAATATATATTATTTATATATTGCACAAGTATACTATATGATTGATATTTTATACAATTATCACTAAATAAATAAAAAATAGGTTGATACAATATATATGTTTTTTAGGTTGAATTGAATTTTGCTTTTCGAAGGACCGATTGTAAAATACTTTGATTTTGTAACTAGTAATATTTATTTTACTTTAATTACATAAATTACATCGTATTTATAATAATTTAATATGGTTTTATTCCGTGTTGAATGATTTGAGTTTTAATTTTATAATAAATCGATTGATGATTTTTTGTTTAATATATCAAATATATCCGCATGCTTTGATTGGCGCGAACAATATACATAATAATAGTATGTCGGTATTTGATTTCTACTCATACTACGGCAATGTATAGAATGGCAAGTATACTAAGTTTGTCAGAAATATATTAAATAATATCACACAGTTTTTTTTTAATTAATTAATATATATTAAAATATATTGAATGGAATATCTCTGCCTGTAAATACTCTTATTAATTGTTGAACTACTATAATATTGTGCTCCATCATTAATTAAAACGATATTTGAAATTTTGCGGCGAAAAAATATGGTAATTAACTAAATTATACACTTACACACAAATTAAATTGTCACTAAAATATAAGAAAACTGCAAAATCGACTGGTGCAAAAGTGTAGTGTTCTCCAAACAGAAAACAAAAATTAAAAAAGAAATCATTATTCATTTATTAATTTTAAAATCTTCGCGGTTACTTAAATTCCAAAATTATATTATTTTTATGCTGTCAGCATTTTGTTATGTTATGTGTGGTTTTTACCGCGAACAATTAAATATTGTTTTAGTTCAACAATTAATAAGAGTATTTACAGGCAGAGATATTCCATTCAATATATTTTAATATATATTAATTAATTAAAAAAAAACTGTGTGATATTATTTAATATATTTCTGACAAACTTAGTATACTTGCCATTCTATACATTGCCGTAGTATGAGTAGAAATCAAATACCGACATACTATTATTATGTATATTGTTCGCGCCAATCAAAGCATGCGGATATATTTGATATATTAAACAAAAAATCATCAATCGATTTATTATAAAATTAAAACTCAAATCATTCAACACGGAATAAAACCATATTAAATTATTATAAATACGATGTAATTTATGTAATTAAAGTAAAATAAATATTACTAGTTACAAAATCAAAGTATTTTACAATCGGTCCTTCGAAAAGCAAAATTCAATTCAACCTAAAAAACATATATATTGTATCAACCTATTTTTTATTTATTTAGTGATAATTGTATAAAATATCAATCATATAGTATACTTGTGCAATATATAAATAATATATATTTAATTATATATGAATATTATTATTATTATACACATACATATAAATATATAATTATTCAAAATAAAAATGTATATATCTCGAGTTTTATTAAAAATGTTTTATAAAGAAATGTTCCATACTTATATGCGGAATATATCAAGACGCGCGGCGAGCAGTGCTGTTGCTAGTCGTTGCAAATCGAAGACGACTTAAACGGGTGGTATATGAGCGCGAGCGTGTTCTTGCTCAGGTTTTTTCTACTTTTGGATGTGTTCTACCACATGAAATAAAACGAAATTTTGGACAATGAAAGAAAATTAAATAGCCTTTCTAATGATGCTAATTAAAAATTAGTCCAAACAACCGCACTACCCGAAAATACAAATCAAAAAACTATTTTCACTTTTTCATGCACTAAAAAATAATTATTAAACAATATTTGTTAATAACAACATAGACAAGATCAGTATAAATAGAATGACGTTAACAGTTTTTTGATATCTCTCATATTTCCGACAAAAAGTGAGTTTGAAAAAAGGGGCCACTTTCACATGTTTTCACTGATATCTCGGCCAAATGATGAGCTACGGATTTGAAATTTGGTATTTCGATTTTTTTCGAAAATACCTATAAAATGGCATCAAAATTATTTAAATACCAGGGTGGGGCCAATTCTGTATGGAAACACGCCCATACCCTTTGCAAGCTTTGGATGCCTCCAGATTTTATATACATGAACTGTCTCATTTATTATACTTTTATGTCTCGTTCCTAATTTATAACAATTTTCAACACATCAACTGAAATCAAATAATTTATACACCTTCTTTCATCTATTATTTTACTCAAATTTTCATTCTATCGCTGAGGCGTCATCGAGAATGTTAAATGTTAAATTACGATGGCATGCTCAATAATAATAAATTTTATGCCACGACGATCAGGAGATGAATTTATGGCAAACAAGGAGGAACAAGGATGAAGGAGGTCCTGAAAATAAAGGCCATCGACCAAAGCTCAACCAGGATTTGAATTATGTCCTTCTGAAGTTGTACTAAGTGTTGGATGTTAACAAGTTTTATTGCCGGTGGGATATTTTTGGATTAATGAGGAAGTGGGATTAGTTTTGACTTGAACGTATCACCAACACCTTGATCATAATAATAGATATAAAAAAGATTGTAAATTCGTTCTCATTGGAATTTGATGGTAAAAGTTTAAGAAATAAATTAATTATTATTAGGTAGATCGAATTTTTCTCGAAGGAGTGCACCTAAATATTATCCGTCTGTTTATAAATAGGTAGATGTATGTCTGTTGCACTTAGACAATTAATATATTCTGCTCGGACGTCTTTCGCCATTTGTCTTCTAATCTTCTCGTCTTCGAGATTGATTGATTAATTTATTGATTGCAGACGAAAATATAAATATGTATAGGTATATACATATATATATATATATATATATATATATATACACCTAAGTCTGTTTTTACACGGTAGATTGGTTCCAGAAGAAGCCGTGTAAGAAAAAAACGTGTAAAAAACGACATTGATCTTATACAAAAATGGGTGATTTGTTCTTAATCTTTAAAACCTATTAAAATTAGTGAAAAACAAGAATTTTTAAGAATAAGAATTCATGTTTATTTTATTAAATCAAATATATAATGCTTATTTTCACAAGCATAGTAATTAATGATAAAAAAGATATGCTCTCTAATCTTAAAAGTAATATAAATTCCCCTAAATTAGTGCTATTAACATTTGCTTTGACCAGTAAAAATTGTTTGTACGCGCTAAAGGGGAATTCACTTGAATCTTTAAGCTAGTGTTCGCAAACTATCGATACTATCGATGGTTTCAGACTTTTTTCTTTCATAAATACTTTTTTGTGATATGAACATACTTTGCAAAAATTAAATTTGACAAAAAAAATTTAAGTACATAAAATTTCAAATCGTGCTAAATGGAATAAAATCGTGTAAAAAATTAAAAATATTCAATTTTCAAACCGTGTTATATCAAAACCGTGTACAAAAAGACCGTGTAAAAACAGACATAGGTGTATATATATATATATATATATATATATAATATATTATATATATATTATATATATTATATATTATATATATATATATACATACTGGATTCACTATATAAAATAATTAATTAATAAATAAAATAATTACTTGTTAATTAAAAAGGTAAATTGAAGAACGTGGAAAGTAAACTAAAACGTATTCAAAGCATTCAAACAACATATCCTTATACTCTTGAAGCATTAATATTTTCGATTCTCTAGAAATTGTTTAGAATATACCTTACTTAGCAAAACGTTTGCCGGGTCAACTAGTATATATAAATATATATCTATATATATATATTCAAGTGTATAATTATATATATATGTTATACATATGTCTCCTCATCGTGTTGGATTGATTTAGTGCCCTCGTTTTAAATTTACGTCCGTCGTCGTGACGGTGTGTTGTACAACACATTTTATTTGTTCCTTCCAGGAGACTCTCCTCCTAGAGTCTTTGATTCTTGCTCCTTTTACTCCTTTTACTCCTTTTTTACTCTATTTCACTCTATTTTACTCTTCCTTTTACTTTTGTACCAGGTCGGTTCACAGTCGGTTTGCATTCGGCACATAAACGCTCTTTAGGCTACTTTAATAGCCCCACGGTAGAATTTGATAGTCTCGGGATTTAGATTTATGGAAATA
>NW_020536999.1:1602634-1605134 GCF_003426905.1 Ctenocephalides felis | reverse complement strand
TTCTTTTAGTTTCCAAATTTGAATATACTTTAAATTCTTTGTATACTTCTTTAAAATCAAAAACACCACCTAATAGAAATAATGACTCCGTTTACAAAGTGAATTGTAATGATCTAAGAGTATGCTTCAACATAATTCAAAGAATAAAAATCAATACAAAACAATGTTATCTGACCATATGCAAAAGTTTAAACACACTTTTGATTTAAACAATCCCGTTAATTTTATATATTGAACAAAATGTTGACCTAAGAAGGTTTGCTGAATCTGTTTCGATTTTTTTAAATTCACAATGTGTAAATAAGAAAAGTTCTTCTTCTCTGCTTTTTGACAGCTATTTTTTAATACGTGAACATTGTTTTACCACTTGATATTTTCTTTTCTTCTTCTTTTTCAGAATTCGAAATATTTTGATTACTTGATTTTATATTTTTTAAAAATTCTATAAATACATATTTTTTTGTTTTTAGAACAAAATATTGATTTTATCATTGTCAAATTTTATATAAAATAATTTTAAACTGGTTTGGTACGTATAATTTTAATTCAGTTTTATTTTATTTTTGTACTCAATTTTATAACTCTTTTTGTATTTTAGCTGAATGATGAGTTAGTACAATAGCTCGAAACGTATTAAAGAAGATTTTATATTAACGTTCTGTTTACTTTTTTCGACTTGTGGCTAGGGTGGTCCTTAATATGGACATTTTCGAATTTTCTTGCTCCCAGGGGCTCAAATGGTTCCAAATTGATAAATAACAATTCTCTGAAAGTTTCAGCTCTTAATATTAACTTTTAGATAGTGCGCAATTCAATCAAACTTCGTATGAAAATAGCATGAAAAAAATTTTAAAAATTAAAAAAAAATTTTTTTAGGTACAACTTAGCGACAAATGAATTAAAAGTGAAAATTCGTATCATTTTTTATTGAAAATTCGACACTCTGCAAAATTTTTGAAAATGTTTTCATGCTATTTTCATACAAAACTTTGATTGAATTGCGCTCTATCTAAAAGATAATATTAAGGAGCTAAAACTTTCGGAGAATTGTTTTGAAATCTTGTCGACTTGAAAAATATATTTGGAATCCTTCTTCAAGAAAATAGATTTTTCTGGAAGTCTTTTCAAATCTGTGATTCATGCATGCACCTGGTAATTTACGAGAAATCTTGTCTATCATAAAGTAGATCTATTTGGTAATTTTCTTACTTGATAATATCAGTCTAGTGATTCGTCTGCTTAGTAGTAATTTTTTATTCTGGTAAACTTCCTCCTGATTCCAATAATTTTGATACAGAACAAGTTGTCTTATTATCTTCTAATTTCTCCAAACTACTTACCGGTTAATTGCACAAATTTGTCGTGCTATAAATAGTACATCGGGCTAATATTGGTCAATTGGACATGTTTTATTATACAACATATAAATATCCTTGTTCAACATTGATCGAGCGTCCTCTGATTGATTTATAGGCTTTTTGGTGTTTCAAAGGATGTCGTCTCGTGTAGTAGATCTAGTAGATCCTAGAATTAGAATCGGATTTAGATTTAAAATTGGAACTAGATTTAGAATCTGACAGGATTCGAATAAAAGGAGCAACATGTAGAGTTTGATTTAGTTACGTGATTTGTGGTCAGGCTCCGATTGGCGTTTTATTGGGCGTCAAATTTTAGGAGAAAATATTTGCCAAGGTATAAAATAGTGAGAGGTAATAGAATTAGATTATTTATTGATAGTATAGTTGAACAGTTTCATAATTATTAAATTAGTAAAATTTTGAGTTTTTGATCAATTACTTAGAGAATCACTGTTTCTATTTTGATTCTTTTTTAAATTCCTAATTGGTGCGTTGGTTTTTTTTTTTCAATTTTTTTATTGGCCAATTGGCAAGTTTTTAAAAATTCTGTTGATTTATTAACTTCCCGTAGGGTAAGTTATTGTAAAGGGCCGAAAATAGAAATTGAAAATTTTTACATTTCTCGATGTTTTGAAGGTTTCTGAACATTTTGGCATACCTCAGAAAAAATGAATGTGTGTGTGTTTTGTATGTCCGCATTTTTTCGTCCACGTTTTCGGGCGCACGGATCAACCGATTTGAATAGTTCAGAAAACTTTAATTTATAGGTAGAAGTGGTTATTAGTTTTTGGCAAAGGTAGGTCCAGTAGTTACGGTGATAAAGAGCTAAAAAACATTCAATTGTTTTGAGGATAAAAAATTATTACATCTTTTTTATTTTCCATAAACTATTTTTGTAATTTTTTTGGATTAAAATTTGTGAAAAAAAAAACTATTGAAAAATGTGAAAATTCCCCCAGGCTAAGCACAGTATAAGTGAAAATGTCGCACAGAATTATTTGCAAATGCGTTTAGACTGTGATTATACGCGAGCACTTTTTCAATTTTGTGTAAATTGGGCAACTATTTTTTTTTATTGAATTTGAAATGAAATGACGATTGTTGTTAATGTTCTGGAGATAAATTGATTTATGATTTACATT
>NW_020536999.1:1519442-1601634 GCF_003426905.1 Ctenocephalides felis | reverse complement strand
GCAGTTCATAAAATTGCAACTTGATATTTCATTTATAAAATTTATGGAATTTATGCCATTTTAATTACAATTCATGAGCATGACTTTATATGCCATTTTTATTCATACGGTTTTGTATAATGTATTTTATTATTTTTAACAATTTATGCTATTTTTATTATATATATATACGTTCATAGAATTTAGTGTTCTGTGTCATTTACATTTTTACAATTAATACTATTTTTAAAATTTATTTCATTAGTCTTTTTGCAATGTATATCATTTTCATTCATTACTACCCACTATTTTAAATTCACAAATTTAGCATTTTTTCTTTTTTTACAGTGACAATTCAAAGCATTTTCATTACAAATCATTAATTTAGTCTTTTATGCCTCTATTATTTTTACAATTTATGCTATTATTTAAAATGTATTTATTTTACAATTTATGCCATTTTCATTACTACAAATATTTTATATTATTTTTTACAATTTAAGGCATTTTCATTACAATTCATTTATTTAGCATTCTATACCATTTTACATTTTTAAAATTTATGACATTATTTAAAATTTATTGTTTTTACAATTTATGCCATTTTCATTACCAATCGTGTGTTTAGCATTATATGCCATTTTGTATAATTTATGCCATTTATTTTTAAATTACTTGTATTATTTTTTTACAATTCATGCCATTTTCATTACAATATGCCATTTACATTTTTACATTTAATACCATTATTTAAAATCTATTCCTTCTACAATTTATGCATTCTTTAAAATGTATTTATTTTACAATTTGTACCATCTTCATTTATACAATTTATGCCATTTTTATAAAAGCATTTCTCAACAATTTTTATATTTTATGCCATTTTCTATTTGTAAATCATGCCGTTTCTGATTCTGGCCAACTTCCGTATTTATCACATGGATTGATTTCTTCTTCTAAGTTGTTACTTGGAGTTATCGACATTATTGAAGAGTCATCTTTTCATACTTTCTCCATCGATAGTTCAATAATAAAACTCATCCTGCTGTTCCTCGTGTTGCTCCATACACCACTAGTTATCAATTTTAAATTATGCTATTTTTCAAAATAGGTTTTATTTTATTTTTTAGTCAATTTAGGAATTTAGCAATTGATTCCATTTTTATTCGTGTAATTTATGCCTGCAATTTTCGACTGATTTGCGCTAAATTATATAGACCAGAAGTTATTATTATTGATTCATCCTTTCCATCGATGGTTCAATAATAAAACTCATCCTGCTGCTCCTTCTATTGCTCCTGCTCCTCCTCCTTCTCCGGATGAATCGAGAGAGATAGATTTCCGTCGAGATAAATTAAGTGAAATAGTTTCGCACTCAATTGGCAGAACACCTGGAGTCCACCAACAACGGTTAATGTCGACTCCTATACCGAGGAGCAGGAAAGATTCTAAAACGATAATTCTATAGACTTAATAAGTAGTCAATCTAATAAAATAAATTCAATCAATAAGCCAATAAAAAATAAATAAAAAAAGTCAATCTTTGTAGATAAACAGTCTTGTAGACAGAAAAGATGATCTTTTGTAGGATTTCAAGAGTCATCCAGTTAATTAGCAGTAAAACCATTTGAAGGATGATTTAGAGATAATACAGAGAATTATCAGGACAATTATCCCAAAAGCTTCTACATCATGATAGAACTAGGGAATGCAATACCGATGAAAAATTTGAATACCGGTATTTCGGTAATTTTTCATTTTAAAACCGGAATGCCGGTAAATTACCGGTATTTTTATTATCTTAAACAAACGTAAACAAAATTGAAAGTTACTAGTACAAATATAAAAAATTGTATATATAACTACAACTATATTCAACTAAACAATAAAAACAATAAAATAAAACAATAAGTTTATTTTTATAAATAATAATTTAACAAAATTATATCCAATTTAATTAATTCATTATCACTATCGAGTATATTGAGTACTTTTCGCGAAAACAAACTTAAGAATAAGAAAGACCAAAAACTCAAAAGATCATATTACATGATTATGATAAACTGTATTCTCTGTATCCGATGTGTTAAATTAGCATAATCTCCAATATTTTAAAAAAATAATTTTCTACACTAATTTAAGATCGGCTACTTTGTCAAGTAAATAATAAGTTACTATAATTGTTGAGTATTGTTATTTAAAACAATGTGATGGTTCTATAGTATTTTCAAACTTCGAAACGTTTTCAAAAGATAATATTTTATAATTGTAATAAGAAGTAAAAATATTTAGTAATTATCATAATTATTATGTATTAAAGTTATAAAGAGTACGCAGGGATAATCTGTATGATATAAAATATTTTGGCGCAAATATCACTTAAAAAACCGTTACATTTTTACAAAAGATGAAACAAACATCATTATCCATCAGTCCAATTCTATTTATTGTAACACGATATGAAGCCCTTTGGAAAGCAATAAACAGTCAGTTTAATAACGAGTTGAGATAATATTTGACATATGTTTATCTTATAGAATCACTTGAAGATATAGCTGTTTATGCGATTATGGAATTTAAAGATAAATTTGTTCCGAGCAATTTAAACTTTAATGTAATATGTATCAAATAGCGCTTATGTAAAATTACCGAAAATACCGGTATTTTTGGAATAAATACCGGTAAAAATACCGCCGAAAAATCGGGCGGTTTACCGGTAATTCGGTATACCGGTATACCGGTATTGCATTTCCTAGTTAGAACCATTATAGAACTTTCACTGGAGCTATCACCATGACAATTATCAGGACCATCATAAATATTACACAGTATATACATGTATTCTCTTATATATATAAATGGAGCTCTCGATCAAATGATTCGCTAAAACTCGAAAACGGCTGAACCGATTTGGCCAGTATTAGTCTTGAAAAATTCGTGCCAATCCAGAGATGGTCGGAAGGTGAGATATTATTTGAAGAATAGATGGTAATTTATGAAGGTTAAAAAGGTCCATCACCAATGTGTCAAAAACCAGTAAAGTTAAGCAATGTTTAACAACAATATTTGAAAGTAGAGGGAAAAAGATGTATACCTTGATTCTTATGACTTTGCTATCGAGAGATAAAGAGTAAACTTTGAAAATCCATAATACTTTGTATTAAATTTACTTTAATTCATCGAATGTTACTTGAAACTTTTCAAAAAGCAGGTAGGTCAAAGAAGAAATACTTAATTCATTTTCTATCTCTCCTCGCAGAAATTTGAACTTTTTTTATAAGCTCAGTAGTATTATTTACAATTATAAACAAAATCCAGAAACCAAAAATAATAATTGTGTTGACAAAATATAGACAAACTAATGGGGTTTATAATACGTCATTGTATATAGCATTCAAACAAACACTCAATCCTTATACACTAAAAGTATTAATATTTTTGATTCTCTAGAAATTGTTTAGATATAACTTACTTAGCAAAACAACGCTTGCCGGGTCAGCTAGTATATATAATATATATATATATCGTTTTCCATAAAAATTATATAGATCACCTTCAAATCAAACAAGACCATGACAAATGCTATAAGTTGCATCAAATGTTGACATCAGATGGAGAATTTTAATCATGAATTAAATTTGTTTACCACTTTTTTTGATGGTAATAAAAATTTGAATTTTACCAATAAGGGATGATCTATCAACTAATTTCTTTAATGCTCTTGATATAAACTGGCTGAAGAGCACTAATAAAAATTTATGTTCAGATTTTATTACCGAAAAGTAAAATGGCTTATATGCAATATCTTAATTTAGCCGAGAACCTGTTAACCCATTATTATTTAAAGTACTTCACGATAATATAAAATGTTATTCAAAGTGTGCATTTATAAATTTGAAAATTAAAAACTACTTATAATTGCTATTATAGTGAAAAAGTTTAAATAAAATTATACTAAAAATTATAAAGTTTATCTACTGGGCCAAAGTTATACTTACCGATATAAAGTTTTTATTTTTTTCCAAATATCTGCTACTATTACCTTTTTCCTCCAAAGTTTGATATTCTCCCCTTAAGTTAAAGGTACATCCACCATTCACCACCCAATAGTCGTGTGTATCAACGTGTCGAAAATCCCTTGGGGTTTCTAGTTAACTTCCCGTAGGGCAAGTTATAGTAATCGCAAAAAAATCGAAAATGAAAATTTTTATATATCTTTACGTTTCAGAGGTTTCTGAACATTTTGGCATACCCTAGAAAAAATGGATGTATGTGTGTGTGTGTGTGTGTGTGTGTGTGTGTGTGTGTGTGTGTATGTATGTACGTGTGTGTATGTATGTGCGGATACAAATTTTCGTCGACGATTTCGGGAACACGGATCAACCGATTTGAATAATTCAAAAAACATTCGATCCGTATTGATAAGGAGACGTGCTGATTAGTTTTTGGCAAAGGCAGGTCAAGCCGTTCCGAAGATACGGGGCAAAAAGTTCCGAAAACGGTAACTCAGTTTTTAAGAGAACGGAGCGTCCGATTTTAATAATTCAAAAAACATTTTATTTGTATTGACAAGATGAAGACTCGATACAACTTTCATGAAGGTAGGTCCAGCGGTTTCGGAGATATAGAGGAAAAAGTAAAAAAATGAGCCATTTGGCGGTCAAAATGATCATTAGACATATGCACATCAAATTATCAGACATTTTATAGAGATTTTAACAATAAGTATACATTTTGTTAACATTCCTATCGGTTCCGTACCAATGCTTATGCGTAAGACAGCGACGCGGCGCTTACGCGCTTTATATTTTGTCCCTATGTAGTTAAGCAGTACGATTGCTTTGAAAAAAAAGTTCAGATCTTCCACAATATGTCAAAATAAAGAAAAAAAAATTTTTTTCAAAAAAAACAAATTTTTTAAAAAAAAAAATTTTTAAAAAAAAAATTTTTTTTTCAAATAAAACTAATTTTTGTCCAATTATAGTTTCTCAAAAATCTTATTTTTCAAAGTAATTTTTTTTCAAAAATGTTAATCGTTTTAAAAAAAAAATAATAATTTTTGGTACGGGAAGTTCCAGCAATTTGCCTTAAGGCACGATGCCCTAATTGCCTTAAGACAGAATTCCACTTACAGCTAGTTTCAAATTAGGGTTGCCGAAACCCCAAACCCTAAAATCTAGACCTACTAGTAGTAGTCACCCTTACAAGAAGACGATACAACAAGGTGTTTGTGAGAATTGCCTTCGTAACTGACCGCCACCAGAATAGGTGAATGAGTGGGTTGACGATAGGTGTATGAGTGGGTTGATGGGTTATATTGGATGTGTGTGTGTGTTGTTGGATGTATACACGTATTATTGGTCACTTAGCAGTGTCAAATTCAATTTCAAGTTAATCAATCGCCCAGACGACTACACCGTTCGATATTTAATAAACTTGAAATATATAGCTGTAGATAGATACATACACATATATATATATATATATATATATATATATATATATATATATATATATACATTAGGGTGGTCCTTAATATGGACATTTTCGAATTACCTACTCCCAAGGGCTCAAATGGTTCTACATTGATGAAAAATAATTCTTTAAAAGTTTCAGCTTTTAATATTGTCTTTTAGATAGAGCGCAATTCAATCAAAGTTTTGTATGGAAATAGCATGAAAAAATTTTCAAAAATTTTGCATAGCGTCGAATTTTCAATAAAAAATGACACGAATTTTCACTTTTAGTGAAATTAGTCATCATCATCATCAGTGAAGTTTATTTGTCGCTAAGTTTTACCTACAAATTTTTTTTTAATTTTCAAAATTTTTTCCATGCTATTTCCATACGAAGTTTGATTGAATTGCGCACTATCTAAAAGTTAATATTAAGAGCTGAAACTTTCAGAGAATTGTTTTTTATCAATTTGGAACCATTTGAGCCCTTGGGAGCAAGGAAATTTGAAAATGTCCATATTAAGGACCACCCTAATATACATATATATATACATACATATATACGCTTATTAGTTAGTATTGCTTGATATAAATTCATTTATATTGATTATATTATTTATTATATTACATTTGAAATTTTAAATAATTATCTCATTTTAAAATTTGCGCCATGTTCAATTTTGGTAATTGCAATTTGCAAGTAATTTATGCCAACCGAATTTCTGTAGAAAATTTTGAAAATACCTTGAAATTATTTTCATAAATTTAAATTTATTATATCTCGTAGTTATTTTTAGAAATCTTGAATTGTTTAGTGAAAATCTCGATTTATTTTTATGAATATTTGAAATATAGAATTGATCTTAAAAAAAATAAAATAAATTTAAAGATCTAGAATGTCATATAATTTTTTGAAACTGTTGTTAAAGTTTTTTAGCTTATTTTTATAAAAGTTGAATTTTAAAATCTTAAGACTTTTTTCAAGATCTTAAAAAAATAAATTTAAAGATCTAGAATGTCGAATAATTTTTTAAAACTTTTAAACTAAAATTTTTTAAAAAATATTAAAATTTTTGAACTTGTTTTTAACAAACTTGAATTTTAAAATCTTAAGACTTTTTTTAAGATCTTAAAAATTTTAGGATCTTAAAAAAAATTAAGTTTAAAGATCTAGAATGTCGAATAATTTTTTGAAACTCTTGTTAAATTTTTTTAGCTTACTTTTAAAAAGTTGAATTTTAAAATCTTAAAAGACTTTTTTAAAATCTTAAAAATTTTAGGATCTTAAAAAAAATTATATTTAAAGATCTAGAATGTCGAATCATTTTTTGAAACTGTTGTTAAAATTTTTAAGCCAGTCTAAGTCTAAGTTTAAGAATTCAGGAAAAAAAATTAAAGATCTAGAATGTCAAATAATTTTTGAAACTGTTGTTAAGCTTTTTTACAAATCCTGAATTTATTATTAAAATTCAAGAATTTATATCTAAAAAATTTGAATGTTATTATTGAAAATCATTTTCATAAATTTATAAATTCAAAATTTCTAATAACATTGAATTTATTTCTAAAAATTCTGGATTTATTAAGAATCTGTAAAAATCATGCATACTTCAATAAGTCATATTTGATTTATTCATTAAATATTAAAAATTTTCATTTTTATTTAGATATTATAAAGTTTTATGTTCTAGAGATTAATACAATCTTGTTCAAATAAAACTTCAGCAGCAGTTGTTTTAGAGGTAAATTAAAATTTTTGCGTTTTTAGCACTTATTGTTAGGTCAAACAAATTTCTAGGGTATTTTAAAAATAAGGCCGAAAAAATAGTTTATTATATAATATATATATATATATATATATATATATGCCGGTGCTAAGATTTAATCAAAGATCAGGTGTAACATCCAAGGGGTTTCATGGTCAAAACTCGATTCATTCTCATCTAAGAGGGTTGGCGCACTCATTCTCATCTTGGGCACCACTTGCACCACCTGCACCACCTGCACCACCTTAACCATCTCCATATATACTGCCAAGTGTTGGAATTATCCCCAATACAAGAAAATTGAGCAACGGACAATGTTTCGAAGTGACGGACACCTCTGCGAAATGAGAAATTTGACAGGGGCGAACTAGGGAAAAATCTTAACTCCGTAGGGTAGTTATAGTAATGGGCCGAAAATCGAAAATGAAAATTTTTGCATTTTTCGACCTTTTGAAGGTTTCTGAACATTTTACTGGCAATCCTCAGAAAAAATGAATGTGAGTGTTTGTGTGTGTGTTTTGTATGACCGCATTTTTTCGTCCACGTTTTCGGGCGCACGGATCAATCAATTTGAATGGTTCAAAAAGCATTCGATTCCTATTGCTAGGGAGATGTGCTGATTAGTTTTTGGCAAAGGCAGGTCCAGCCGTTACGGAGATACGGGGCAAAGAGTGCAGAAAATACAAATCGAGTTTTTGAGAGAACGGATCATCCGATATGTATGATCCAAAAAACATTCAGTTCGTAATGACGGGGAAACAGTTATTAGTTTTTGGCAAAGGTGGGCCCAGCGGTTTCGGAGATACAGAGCTAAATGTTAAAATAATTGGCAGTTTTTAGAGAACTAAGCGTCCGATTTAAATGATTCAAAAAACTTTTTGCTTGTTTCAACAAAATAATTGCTTTTCAAAAAAAAAAATTGTTTCTAATAATATTTTTTCTAAAATTTTGGATTAAAAATTCAATAAATGACCCAGGCTAAGCACAATCTAAGCGCCACTCTGGTGCAAATGTTTACCCAAGTGCGTTTCAACTGGAGCACTTTTTCAATTTTGTGAAAACTATTGAAAAATGTGAAAATGCCGCCAAGCTAAGCACAGTATAAGTGAAAATGTCTTACAGAATTATTTGCAAATGCGTTTAGACTCTGACTATACGGGTGCACTTTTTTAATTTTGTGCAAATTAGGCAACTATTTTTTTTAAATTGAATTCGAAATGAAATGACGATTGTTAATGTTCTGGAGATAAATCGATTCATTTATGATTTACATTTTATTTATTTATATCTACGTTTGCTCAGATATAACAATAAGATAGCAAAAATAATGAAAGTTACAGTATTTGTATTAATATATTTGAAAACGTTTAAAATTTCTCAAATATTTCATTACGGTACGGGAAGTTCCAGCAATTTGCCTTAAGGCACGATGCCATACACCACTAGTTTTATTATTATTAATGGCAAAAGACAATCATTTGTATAATAAGTGCAGACATTAATTTGTGCCAATTCAAGTTATTTATGAAAAGGAAACTCGGTTGGACAGCTGGGTAGGCACTAGCAACTATCTAAAACAGAGACATGTAGAAAAAATTGAAGGTAAATGAGTTATTAAGTAAAAATTTTTAAACAAAACATTTATTGGAATTGTTGTAAATATTTAAACATTTATCCAAAAAAATTGGGTTAGAAAAAACTTGGAGAAAAGTGTTACTTACTAAAGATGAAGGAGAGTAGTAACGTTTAGAAAATATTAAACCAATGATGGACAAAAAAATTAACACACCAGGACAGAGCACTTATTATTTTTATTTATTTGTTTGATTGTTTATGTATCAATTTATCTATAATTTTATTTCTGTATCTCTTTATCTATCTATTTACCTATTGAATTCGCCTCTGTCTTCTCACATTGTTCTGAGAGATAATTGCTTATGAGAGTCCGAGTTCGAGAGAAAGGGGCGACTTTGTGGTCTTCGAGGGTTGAAGGAGGGTGCTAAGATTGCTAAGATGACCTAAGGTGAATACCATCCGCAAAGTTAAGATTCTGATTGAATTTCATCCCAAGAACCCTCCCTGGTAAGGGTCAAAATAAGACTTTAGTTGAAGTACATTGCACAGAACAAATAATTGTTTAATTTACTTTATTTAAAGATTGCTGTCTTCATCTATAATTAAACTAGTGGTGTATGGCATCGTGCCTTAAGGCAAATTGCTGGAACTTACCGTACCGTAACGAAATGTTCGAGGAATACTGAAGGTTTTCAAATATATTATTACAAATACTGTAATTGTTTCATTATTTTTGCTATCTTGTTATAATCTGAGCAAATCAAATGTAAATCATAAATCAATTTATCTCCAGAACATTAACAATCGTCATTTCATTTCGAATTAAATTTAAAAAAAAAATAGTTGCCTAATTTACACAAAATTGAAAAAGTGCTCCCTTTTAGTCACAGTCTAACGCATTTGCAAATAATTCTGTGCGGCATTTTCAATTATACTGTGCTTAGCTTGGCGGCATTTTTACATTTTTCAATAGTAGTTTTCACAAAATTGGAATAGTGTTTCATTACATAAACAGTCTAAACGCACTCGGGTAAACATTTGTACCAGAGTGGCGCTTAGACTTTGCTTAGCCTGGGTCATTTATTTAATTCTTAATCCAAAATTACAAAAATATTTTATGAAAAATAAAAACAGATGTAATAAATTTTTATCCTCAAAGGCAATTGTTTTGTCAATACAAGCAGAAAGTTTTTTAGATCATTCAAATCGGACGCTTAGTTCACTCAAAAACTGCCATTTTTGCACATTTAGCTCTGTATCTTCGAAATGGCGGGACCTGTCTTTGCCAAAAACTAATCACCTCTTCTCCCAATCATTACAAATTGAATGTTTTTTAGATCATTCAAATCCGATACTCCGTTCTCTCAAAAACTCTAGGTGTATTTTCTGGACTCTATGCTTCGTATTTCCGTAACGGCTGGACCTGCTTTTGCCAAAAACTAATCAGCACATGTCCCTAGCAATGGGAATCGAATGTTTTTTGAACCATTCAAATCGGTTGATCCATGCGCCCGAAAACGTGGACGAAAAAATCCGGATATACAAAACACACGCACACTCACACATGAGGTATGCCAGTAAAATGTTCAGAAACCTTCAAAATGTCGAGAAATGCAAAAATTTTCATGTTCGATTTTCGGCCCATTACTATAACTACCATACAGAAAGTTAAAAAACATTTCAAAAGGATTTTCTTTGGATGAACATTCTCTTGACAGAACAGACTCTTGTATCACCAATTTAACTAATTTGTTCACTAACACCCATTTTTGTATGTATTGACCCATGTGTTATCTAGAATTTCTGTTTTTTTTTTCAATTTTTATGTACGTCCTTTTTGTTTAATCCACTTTATCAATTTTCATACATTAAACTTTTATTTAAAAATTCTAATAGTAATGAGTGAACCTTCAATTTGCATTACATCAACTTTTATTTAATCTAAAATTCTTCAATTTTATGCACTTCACCTTAGTGAAATTTGCAAGCTTTTGGATGCCTCCAGATTTTATATACATGAACTGGTGTCTCATTTATTATACTTTTAAGTCTCGTTCCTAATTTATAACAATTTTCAACACATCAACTGAAATCAAATAATTTATACACCTTCTTTCATCTATTATTTTACTCAAATTTTCATTCTATCGCTGAGGCGTCATCAAGAATGTTAAATGTTAAATTACGATGGCATGCTCAATAATAATAAATTTTATGCCACGACGATCAGGAGATGAATTTATTGCAAACAAGGAGGATAACCTAAAAACCAGAAACCAACAACCCAAAGATCCAGGATTTGAATTATGTCCTTCTGGAATTGCGCTAAATGTTGGATGTTAACAAGTTTTATTGCCTGTGGGATATTTCTGGATTAATGAGGAAGTGGAATTAGTTTTGACTTGAACGTATCACCAACACCTTGATCATATTAATAGACAAGTTTTCTTAAATGTAGAGAGATTTTTTTTATTTTCTTATAAATTACAATCTGTTTAAATATATATTGACATTGAGTAATTAGTTTGACAAATAACATATTAAATTTTAAAAGGAAAACCCAGTGATTCACCTTTTATTAGTGTACTAAATTATATTTCAATTTTGGTATAATAAAGAAAAGAAAAAGAAACTCAAATATACATACAATTATAAACAAAGTACATTGCACAGACTACATATACACAAACATACACACACCTATTTTAAATAATATGCTAGAACAACTTATTACTGATTAATATGTTAGATCTATTAATTGTATTCTTTTTAATCTTATAGTATGTGTGGTGTTGTAGAAACTTGTAATCAGTTCGTTTGGATGGTAAATGTAGAGAGATGGTAAATTTTTTGTTAATCGAATTTTACATTGGAAGTATGATAATAGTAATTTTTCTCATCTAAATATTATCCGTCTGTATGTCTGTTTATAAATAGGTAGATGTATGTCTGTTGCACTTAGACAATTAATATATTCTGCTCGGACGTCTTTCGCCATTTGTCTTCTAATCTTCTCGTCTTCGAGATTGATTGATTAATTTATTGATTGCAGACGAAAATATAAATATGTATAGGTATACATAAATACGAGGTCTGTTCAAAAAGTACCCGGAATTACTAATAATTAAATTTCGCGGGTCTGGAGTGTCTGATTGTCAAAAATTTTTTTTTATTGTGTTGGTATACATGCCCCTAAAGTATGATGAAATTTTCAGCTATATTCACTGTTTACTTTGTCTGTGGTAGTCGCTAAGGTTCGACGTGTTTTTCTGAGCTCGGCGATTTTTACAATGGAAGAATTGAAAAGTCAAAGAATTTGTATTAAATTTTGCGTAAAAAATGAAATAAAGTGTTGCAAAGCGCAAAAATTCACCAGATATGGCTCCGTGTGACTTTTTCCTATTCCCAAAGTTGAAGAGACCCATGAAAGGACGGCGGTTTTCCTCGATTGAAGAAAATCGCCGAGAGTGCTCAAGGACATATCAAAAAGTGAATATCAAGGGTGCTTCGAAAATTGGAAAAACCGCTGGCATAAGTGTATTATATCTGGGGGGACTACTTTGAAGGGGACCACATTAATGTAGACGAATAAATAAATATTTTTTTGAAAAAACGAAAATTCCGGGTACTTTTTGAACAGACCATGTATATATATATATATATATATATATATATATATATATATATATTAGGGTCGTCCTTAATATGGACAATTTCGAATTTCCATGCTCCCAAGGGCTCGAACGGTTGGAAATTGATAAAAAACAATTCTCTGAAAATTTTAGCTCTTAATATTGTCTTTTAGTTTGAGCGCAATTCAATCAAAGTTTTGTATGGAAATAGCTTGGAAAAAAATTTGAAAATTAAATAATTTTTTAGATATAATTTAGCGACAAATGAATTAAAAGTGAAAATTCGTGTCATTTTTTATTGAAAATTCGACGCCCTGCAAAATTTTTGATAAATTTGTCATGCTATTTCCGTACAAAACTTTGATTGAATTGCGCTCAAATTGAAAGACAATATTAACAGCTAAAACTTTGGTGAGAATTTTCATCAATATTACCACGTTTTACCAAGGGAAGGGGTCAAAAATATTTTAGAAATTGATCACGTGATTATTGGACAGCCCCTAAGTCAGGTCACGTGTTGACACACATTCAGTATCGAAACGTCCAGAATAAATATCTTATCAACATTTGTATTTCTGAATTATGATACACTACTTCGTTTTATTTTAATATTTCCTTAAATCTAAATCCCGAGACTATCAAACACTACCATGAAGCTATTAAAGTAGCCTAAAGAGCGTTTATGTGCCGAATGCAAACCGACTGTGAACCGACCTGGTCGGAAAGTAAAAGGAAGAGTAAAATAGAGTAAAAAAGGAGTAAAAAGGAGTAAAACGAGCAAGAATCAAAGACTCTAGGAGTAGAGTCTACTGAAAGGAACAAATAAAATGTGTTGTACAACACACCGTCACGACGACGGACGTAAATTTAAAACGAGGGCACTAAATCAATCCAACACGATGAGGAGACATTATGCATATATATAATTATACACTTGTATATATATATATATATATTAGGGTGGTCCTTAAAATGGTCATTTTCGAATTTCCTTGCTCCCAAGGGCTCAAATGGTTCCAAATAGATAAAAAACAATTCTCTGAAAGTTTTTGCTCTTAATATTAACGTTTAGATAGAGCGCATGGAGAAATTTTCAAACATTTTAAAAATGTTTTTTAGATGTAATTTAGCGAACAAATGAAAGAGTTTTATTCTAAGTAAAATTTTTGAAATTTTTTCCATGCTATTTCCATACAAACCTTTGATTGAATTGCGCTCTATCTAAAAGACAATATTAAGAGCTAAAACTTTCAGAGAATTGTTTTTTATCAATTTGGAACCATTTAAGCTCTTGGGAGCAAGGAAATTCGAAAATAACCATTTTAAGAACCACCCTAGTGTGTATATATATATTATATAAAAATGAATCGCAAAATGTGTTGGTAACCAATTTACCAATTTTGTAAATTCTTTTTTTAAAATGTTCTTTGAAGTCCAAGGATGGTTCTTACGGCGAGAAAAAATCGATTAATTGCGATTAACAGCTCTTTTCTTTTTCTTATACAAAGGTTTTCTAACTAAAAAGTAGAATCAATTTCAGCTTTATTGCTATTATATAAAGTTCATATTAAATTACAAGCACTCACTGTATACTCCCTCTAAACTATTATTCGGATTTTGATAAATCTTTCTGAAGTTTGTTAGGGGATTTTTTTAGGATTTTTTGAATTATAGAAATATAGTATAGCGAAAAACCGCTTATCATTGATTGACACTGAAAATATTCGAGGCATTGTTTGGCATTGGCACCGTCATTTGCCATTACCTTTAAAATAGCATATTACAAGTTCTGATGAAGTCAGAATTAAAAGAGTTGTAACTTGTAATCCAATTAATTCGGTTGGGTGGTGACGGCGTGCAAATTGTTTTTACTTCTGAACTTAAGATTAAGATTTAGCCTATTTCCAAAATATCATCCAAATTGGAGCACAGTAAAAAAAATCACAAGGCACACTGTTTTTCCTCTCCATTTACTGCAATAATTTGGTTGATCGTAGGTTGAATAGAGCACATGTGATAGGATTTGACAAATGAATTCTCTTCACTAAAAGTCAGTTAAAATATGGTACGAAATTATAAAAATTATAGGCAACGTTATTGAAGCAATTATTTTGGATAGAAAATTTTCAGGTGATATTGTACTTTTACAGCAAATGCTATATATTAATTCTTTCTGAATTTATTATACCTTTTAAAGGAGTTCTTATACCATTACCATGAAGACATCACAAAGGCAGACGATGATTGTTTGCGTGAAAAATTTGGAAAATCAATACTTCAGTCGTGAATAAACAAAAAATCATTCATTTATATATTCACATCTACAGGTATGACTATAAATATAAAAAAAACCTAGGCATTAAAATAAATTGAGCTATTGGAAATAAATTTGTTCTATAAATTGCAATGTATAATTTTTAATATTCAATTTTATTGAATATATTTTAATATTTGTTAAAGGGATAATTAAAGTGTTAATTGTGGAAATTGAGAATAATCATTTTATTTGAAGCAATTCTACATTTAACATCTTTCATATATTGGTGTGAATAGTAATTCGAAAAACAATAATTATTATTTTTAACTGAACGGTAAATATTAGTATAGGATATGAAAAAACTGTAGATGTGGGTAAGGACAACGTCTGTCGGATCATCTAGTATATGTATATAATTTCTGTACGTTTTGCGCCGTGTCTAAATATTAATATCTCGGTTGTTTGTATAGAGGACAGGTGTACGTCGTAAAATTGAAATTTCTAAAGACGTCCATCCTAAAATAGATCAGTCGGAGTCTGTCCAAATCCTTCTCTCTCATCTCATCTCAAAAAACGACAACAACATGGACAACTGCACACCTTTTCAGACATATACACACACTTTTAGAAATTTACACGTGCGCACGTGCCAGGTGGAAACAATTAAGGGGAAAAGATTTATTTTTAAGGTTGATTAATAGTAACTACGACAATATTTTTTATAAATTTCCTGAGCTATATATATATATATATATATATATATATTTAATAAAATTGTTTCTTGGGCATCCATCCAGTAATTAAAAAACAGTTTTAATGAAAAATGTTTTTATTTATAGAGAACATACGTTTCGGGTCTTGATTTGACCCATCTTCAGTGCATACAAATAAACTTTGAAAAACAACACAAAAACACAAAATTGCACGAAAAAATAAATAAAAGTGAAATAAAAAATTGATGAAACGTCGAGTTATGAAATTTTTTTAAAAAAATATTGCAAAATTAAAATGAATGATATATTTTATTATAATATTTATATATATAATATATAAATATAATATTATATAATATTTATAATAATTTTTTTAAAAATTTTTCATAACTCGACGTTTCAATTATATTATATTATTTCACCATTATTTTATTATATTATTTCACCATCTGAAGAAAAACCTCTCGCTTTATATATATATTTATATATATACAAATATGTGTATGTATAATGTATATATCATCCCCTGTATGTATAAACTTTGCACACGACATGTGCCAAAGGTAAAATCAACAAAGTTAAGTTTTTCTTGAAGTTCAGTTTTGCTTCGCACCATATGCGACAACTACAACTTTGTTATCTAAACTTACTACAAGATAATTTATACATCTAGCATATATATATATATATATATATATATATATGAATATATACTAGCTGACCCGGCAAACCTTATTTTGCTAAGTAAGGTATATTCTAAACAATTTCTAGAGAATCAAAAATATTAATTCTTTAAGTGTATAAAAATGTGTTGTTTGAATGCCATATAAAATGAGGTATTACAGAAACAATAAACCCCATTAATTTGTCTTTATTTTGTCAATACAATCAAACTGGAAGATTTATACACTTTCTATAGAAAACATGGTATAATCCACAATCAAAGTCTTTTTTGGTATTTCGACTTTTTGATTACGTTTCAAGTTTGTCAAATTTTTTTTGGATTCTGGATTTTGTGAATAATCAAATAATACAACTGAGCTTATACCAAATTTTCAAATTTCTGCGAGGAGAGATAGAAAATGAATTAGGTATTTTTTATTTGACCTGCTTTTTGAAAAGTTTCAAGTAACACTCGATGAATTAAAGTAAATTTAATAAAAAGTATGTAGAGCAGGGCGAGGCACAAACGTCCAATTTGGCTTTGATCAAATATTAATTATATTGTGAAAACCAAAACAATTATATCACAACAAATAACACATTTCAAACGAACAATTATCTGACTACGTTCAGTAAAACTGTCAGCTACTTCATTCTTGTAGAAATGTGATTTTTTTATGTCTTTTAAAAATTTGTTAACTAGACCTTTTTACCCTATAGAAGGGGTAACTTGGATCATCCAGGTGGCAAACAGGTTTAGTGTCTTATTTTAATTCTAAAGGAATTTTACAAAATAATTACATTTTTAACCAATGCTAAAAAACTACCAACGGAAAAAAATACTTTTATTATGGATTTTCAAAGATTACCGTTTTTTCTTCCGATAGAAAAGTCATAAGAATCAAGGTTATAGCTGGTTATACATCCTTTGTCCTCTACTTTGAAATATTCCATTGGTGGTGGACCTTTTTATCCCCGACATTCATATATTACTATCTATTCGATAAATTCTGTGAAAATTATAACTGAGAAAATGTTATTTGACAGAATGTCCCTTTGATCAATACCAAATTTAGGTTCTGAATTTGAATAACATAAATAAAAAATAATATAACTTAGAAAATGTTTTATAAATACCAATAAGTATATAATTATACAAATAAGATCTTTCAGTACATCGTGTTTGAAAAAAATATGCCAAAAAGTGCATTTTCATATTAACATTTCAAAAAAGTTGATATTTTGAGATTTTAGTAACACTTCTGTTTAATAACGTTTTTGTATATAAATAAAACTACAAACACAACTACTTGCTACAATTTAGCCATAATTAAATAATATTCACGTATTCACATCCTATTAAACGTAATTGAACATCATTTGAAAAACGTTTGATATTTGACGTATTAGCCACCGTCCATTGTTTTATTCAAATTACGCTTCTAGAAAAATGTTCAAATTAAAAATGTAAAGTTTCTACACAATTTTGAAATAATATCTCACCTTTCCGATCCATCTCTGGATAGGCACAAATTTTTCAAGACTAAGACTGGCCAAATCGGTTTAGCCGTTTTCGAGTTTTAGCGGATCATTTTATCGAGAGCTCCATTTTTATATATAAGAAGATATATATACACATTGCTTCTTATTTTCATCATTATCTTTGTCATCTGGTATGCAATTATTTCTAGTCTAAAATCTTGTTTACTGGAAAAATGTATATATTTGGAATCCTTCTTCAAGAAAAGACATCTCCAGGAATTTTGTCTATCATAAAGTAGATCTATCTGGTTATCTTTTTACTTGATAATGTCAGTTTAGTGATTTGTCTGCCTAGTAGAAATCTTTTATTCTGGTAACATGTATGTATAATTGGACAATTTTCCAAATTCAAAAATTAAAATTCTGTTCAGCAGAAAATAGTACTGCGTTGTCTAGTAAACTTCTTCCTGATTCCATTTTTTTTATTTATTTATTTATTTATTTATTTATATATATATATATATATATACATTATTTTCATATCTGAGTCAGACAGAAGTGCCTGGTATGAGAGATTATGAAAAACAGTTTTCATATTTTATATACATTTCATTTAACTATTTCATTAATATAATATCTATTATAATTAAAATATCTCTATCTTTATATATAACTCTTCAGTTTTCTTTGCCTTATAGTATTTCTGTATTTTTCTTTTAAAATTATCGTCATCATTGGTCATCTTAATATCGTTTGGCAATTCATTATATATATATCGATTATATATTTCGAACAAGTTGTCTTATCATCTTCTATCTTCTCCAAACTACTTACCGGTTAATTGCACAAATTTGTCGTGCTATAAATAGTACATCAGACTAATATTGGTCAATTGGACGTGTTTTATTATACAACATATAAATATCCTTGTTCAACATTGATCGAGCGTCCTCTGATTGATTTATAGGCTTTTTGGTGTTTCAAAGGATGTCGTCTCGTGTATTAAAGTAGATCCTAGAATTAGAATCGGATTTAGATTTAGAATTGGAACTGGATTTAGATTCTGACAGGATTCGAATAAAAGGAGCAACATGTAGAGTTTGATTTAGTTACGTGATTTGTGGTCAGGCTCCGATTGGTGTTTATTGGGCGTCAAATTTTAGGAGAAAATATTTGCCAAGGTATAAAATAGTGAGAGGTGACAGAAATAGATTATATATTGATATTTTAGTTGAACAGTTTTATAATTATTAAATTGAGTTTTTGATCCATTACTTAGAAAATCACTGTTTCTATTTTGATTTTTTTGAAACTTCTAATTAATGCGTCGGTAATTTTTAACTTCCCGTAGGGTAAGTTATTGAAATCGTCCAAAAATCAAAATTGAAAATATTTGCATTTCTCGACGTTTTGAAGGTTTCTGAACATTTTACTGGCATACCTCAGAAAAAATGGATGCGTGTGTGTATGCATGTATGGATACAATTTTCCAGTCGAATCAACCGGGCGCACGGATCAACCGATTCTAATGGTTCAAAAAACATTCGATTCCTATTGATAGGGTGATGTGCTAATTAGTTTTTGGTAAAGGCAGGTCCAGCCGTTACGGAGATATGGAGCAAAGAGAGCAGAAAATAGAAATCAAGTTTTTGAGAGAACGGAGCATCCGATTTGAATGATCTAAAAAACATTCAATTAATAATGATCGGGAGAAGTGGTTATTAGTTTTTGGCAAAGGCAAGCCCAGCCATTTCGAAGACACAGAGCTGAATGTGCCAAATATGGCAGTTTTTGAGAGAAATAAGCGTCCGATTTAATTGATTCAAAAAGCTTTCTGCTTGTTTTAACAGAATAATTGATTTTGGAAAAAAAAATGTTGCAAATTTTTTTTTTTTTTCATTTTTTTTTCAGAAAATTTTTTTTGTTGTATATCGAAAAAAATCAGATTTTATTTTTAATTCTGACTAAAGTTCTAATATACTTTAAACAAATAATTTCAACTTTGCAATTCAGTTTATATAATTCTTATAAATATTAGACAATGTTACAATATTTATAATGACCTATTTGAAAACATTCAGTATTCCTCTAACATTTCGTTACGGTACGGAAAGTTTCAGCAATTTGCCTTAAGGCACGATGCCATACACCCCACTAGTTAAAATTTCTGTTGGTTTATTTTAATTTGTTTTAATTGGCTGATAGGTCAATTTTTCAATTGCCAAATGTTTCAAATTTGAACTAACTATACTGTCTATTTCTTTATCACCTCCAAAACCTTTTTATTACCCTGGTTCCCTGTCTTTTTGGTCGATTTGCCTCCAATGAATCGAACTGCAATAGGAAATGAAATAAAAAAAAGTTTTCCGACTTTTTTTTATTTCCGAAACTTTTGCGGTCGTAGAACATTTTTAGCATCGGCTGAGAACATATGTAGAATTCAGGTCTATACCTCATACTACCGTCATACATACCGTGTAAAACTGTCTTGGTGAAAAAAAAAATCAGATTAATTAAGGTGGAGTATTATGTTTTTAGTCGAAATAGTTGTTTAATAGATATTGTTGTTATGTAATAAAATTGGCTGAATATCTTGTAAAAAAAATCCTAGAAATTGCTGTAGATTGTAAGTCGTCTGAGGTTGTTGTAGGTCACCTGAAAATGTTATTTTTAAGTTGTAAGATCTTGTATATAATATTTAACAATTACGGGACGGCACCGATTTCAAAACAATCTACTGTATGGGCTATAAACTTGATTTCATTGTGTATGTTATGCAATTCGTTTGACAAAAATGAGTGGTCATTGAAGGACATACATTTATAATATTAATTCATTTTTGATCATTTTATAAATAATAGTGACGTTCAAAACAATTTCCATAGTCAAAGTCGATTATTGAAGGAGAATCGGCAAATTCGCTAATGTCTTTCCACTCTTCATTTAATTTGTCGAACTTTTTTTTGTTGATTGGATAATATCATCATCACATTCATCACTATCTTTGGTGCAAATGGTAATTTCGTAAAGTTTATTTGTATGAATGTCTATTTGAAACTCATCTTCACTACTGCTTAATTTACAAAATTTACCAGACGTTTTGCCATATTTAAAAACGCTCGGTCGTTTTTGATATTTAAAAAAAGACTATATAGCAAAGAAAAAGGCTAAAAATACTACAAAAATAACTTAAAATTATTTTCAAAATACAACACTGTTTATCACTGCTATATGTAATTTATTCAACGTTTCGATGCAAACTGAGTCATTGTTTATAAAACAGCCTGTGCCTCACAGAGTATGTTTTTCCACTCAGGTGGACAGCCGGCCCCAAAGAGTTAAAATTGGCAAATTTAACTAGAACTACTATTGATGCAGTTTTTCACATAAAATATGAAAACAGTGTTTGCCAGAAATTTTGAAAAAATAGAATAAAATCTATTTCTCACTGTAGTTTGTAAGTGTTATAGATTTGTAATTCTGCTCTTATAAAAATTGTAACAAAATAGTACGAGTTTACTAAAAATCAACTACAATAAATGATAGTCCATTATTATTTTTTTCTATTATCTTACCTTAAATTTGTATTAAGTAAAGAGTGTAAGTTTATCCCAGAATAGGTCTATTTAATTGCAAGTGTTGTGTACATTAGAATTAGATGATGTTCAAAAGAGTCAAGAGAGAGTTTAAAGAGAGAGACAAGAGAGAGAGCATTTTGATTAAGTGTCTGTTTGAATATAAATCTAAAAGACGCATTCTACATTCTACAAGGCGACCGACTCTTAATAGCTAATGGGCTAATTTATTTTCTACAGGTGCCACATACTACACGAATATATATAACACCTTATGCATATATGTGTATATATACATAATATGTTATATTTGAAGTAGTTATTCGTTCAGAGTTGTTTGTCCAAATTTCAACCATTTGTCCCGAAATTTATTTTGAAAAAATGTCTAAGAGTTATTCGTTCAACATTTTAATTGTTTGTCTAAAACTCTAAACCTTCAATTGAATGTTCGGAGTTTTTTGTTTATCTCTTCTTTGTTCTCAATCAGAAATTTTATTTGTTCGTCGAAAACAAATATTTGTTTATCCAGAAATTTTGTTTGCCCAGAATTTTGTATGACTGTCCAGTATTTTATGTATTTCTCCAGAATTTTATATTGTTCGTCTTAGTTTTGTATCGTTCTTTCAAAATTTTCTTTTGTTTTGTTTGCCCACATTTTTTAGTACTTGTCCAGAATTTTAGATTTTTGTCCAAAAATTTCATTTGTTGGTTTAGAATTTTATTAATTTTTCCAGAATTTTACTGTTTTGATCAGAAATTTGTTTGTCCACAATTTTGTTTGTCCAGAACTTCATTGATAGCCTTGTATCTAGATAATTTATCAGAAATGTGAAATATTAATCTACTTCTTAGGTTTGTTCATTTTAAGTATACATTTTGGCTTATTTTTCTTAACTATTAGTCTAACTGAATTATTTGTCCTAAAATAATTGGATAAATAATCTAGAATCTGTATAAATCACATTAAATGTGGAAATATCAAACCAGCCAAAATAAAAATAAAATTGTCAATAAAATTTATACAATTACTTGTTCGTAAATATATAGACGCGGTTTGTTATTCTACATTTGGAACATTTTTTTACATTTATTAAAATAACTTGAAAATTTTCTTCGGGACACCCTTTTTAAATTAGTTTAGTAGAAACTAGATAAAATTTACTAGAATTCCATTAAACTGTTTTATACAGTGTGATACATTTTTTTTTTGATTAAAACTAGTTTAAACTCCTCTAATACATAGTACAAATTTGTACTACATGATTTTGGGACATTTTTCTACATTTTCTCGAATATTTCAGAAAATTTGTCCCAGACACTCTCTTTTGATTAACTTAGCAGAAACTCGATGAAATTTATTATATTTTTTTATAAACTGTTTGATAAACATCAATACGAAAATTTAGAAAAAAAAAACTAGTTTGACTTGCTCTTAGATATTAGGTTAATTTAAGTTTGGGACATTTTTCTATATTTTGTCAAATATGTCAAAAACTTTGTTCCTAGCACTTTTTACTATTTAGCTTAGCAGAAACTAGATAAAATTTACTACAATTTTACATAAACTGTTCTATATGATCCGTTTCAAAAACTTTGATTAAAACTAATATAAAATAGTAAATGTTTGAATTGACCTGAACTTAAAGTTTATACAAATTCGGGACACTTTTTTTTCGTTTTGGCTAATTTAGCAGAAACTAGATAAAATTTACTATAATGTCGTGTGAACTGTCCTATATGACTCAATACAAAAACTTTGAATAAAACTTGACTTAAACTGAAATTTTTGGATATTACTGAATATATAGTAATAGTAGAATATTTTTTTTAACTTTTTTTAATTAACTAGGAAACTTTGTTCTGGACAATCATTTTTAGTTAGTTTAGAAGAAACTACATAAATTTTTACAACATTTTAATATAAAATATGTTATAGGTTCGAATACAAAATTATTGAATAAAACATGTTTGTTTAATAATTATAGTTCAGCATAAATCATATGTATTGATTTAACATAACGCAACGATATCAGTTTTAACTTACAAATTTAGATAAAAAATATGATTCCAATTAGTTACATATATTTCAATGAAAAAATCATATAGCAAAAAATAAAAATAAAAATAACGATTTAACAAATCGACAAATCACGATTTGCTCCACAATTCACAAAATACATTCGATAGAGCTTCTATTAAGTTTCACCTATCGTCTATTTCTACCGCATAGGTATTGAAATTCATCCCTAATCCCTTTTGGGGGAGATTTGTGCCCGCAGAATCTTTGAAAAGGCTTAAACAGATGATACTGTGCACCATACCCTCTCGATTCGGGCGAATTCGATGAAATAGTGGGAGAGCTAGTCGAAAATAGTAACAAGAAATGCAAAAATAAATAAAAACGTATCTATGTTGTATTATGATGATGAAAATAAAAGTCGATTTGTTGCATTAAGATTATATCACTCACGCGATTTTTTCTTATGATAGTTTATAGTGGATTTATTTAATCAAAAATGCTCATTTATTATGAGTCAATACAATTGAGTAAAGTGTAGACGAGTTATCCAGATTCTAGATAACAACGAGATTCTTCAAATTTGGTAGGATCATCAAAAAATATACAAGATCAACCAAAAATTGTATTTTACTGAAACAAATATAATTTTAGTTCTAACGATTGTTTTATGGTAACTTATGAGTTTATGAATCTGTTATGAATCTGTTATGAATCTATTTATTATTATTTACCACCAGCTCTCCCACTACCTAGGTATATCTCTATATTTAGATGGTGACACCAGAGGATAATTTATCTTCTCTATAAGTATGTTGTGTAGTATACGTGTAGATGTGTATGTTTCTAAGCCAACTCCATAGAAATTTCAATTTAATATCGATTTCCAAGATGAATTTGAATGTGACAAATAAATCTGATCGAAATTTGTCAAAACTTTAATAACGAAAAACTTAATAACCTTACGTATATTTTTCACCTCTGATCAAATTGGAATAATATTAGATTTTAGATTCGAATTTTAGATCAACGATTCAAATTCGAATTGAATTTTTTTTAATTGTAGACGAACGATTCTAATTTCTAGACTGACGATTTGACTTCTAGACGAAACTGTGTGTTCGAATTTTTAGACGAACTGTTCGAATTCTATACAAATCGATTCGATTTCTGAGAGAAACTATTCGAAATCTAGATAAAAATATTAAGTAAATTATTTTTAAAGATAAATCAGACAAATAATTAAAATTCTTAATAACTCTCATGTTCTATTCTATTAAGAGCACAACTAGTGTAACCGCTTAAAACAGAGGTGATTTTTGGGAATTTATATATTAAAAATATTTATATATTATAAAAATACTTTATCAATCATTTCAAAATTTTAAGAATATATTTACACATGTTTTGAGAATACATAGTAAAATTTTTGAAGAAAAAAATTAAATATTTTTTAAATTATCGTCGATCTCCAATGGCACGACAAAAAAAAGGTCCTTCACCGCTGCAGTGATTCTGGTCTTCTACGTGAATGAAATTAAAAAAAAATCTCGTTAAACTAGATAATATTGTCTGTAAAATGAACTACAATAAAAAAATAATCAAAAATTGTCAAAATGGCGGCGTTTTTAAAAAAATGTCAAATTTTACCTAAAATTTTGGTCGTTTTTGGACTGCCAAAATTCGATTTTTGATCCGATCAAAAAATCGATAGTTCATTTTACGAAGAACTATATATAGAACATGGAAAAAAAATTCGATAGTGATCGGATCATTTGTGTTTGAGTAATCGCTGCAGCAAATTCGGAAAATGCTGTTTCGAGAAAAACGCGTTTAAAGATAAAATGATCATTATACTATGTACTATATATACACTCTTTAAATGGCTGTGACTCAAAAACTATTTAAGATATCGATTTAAAATTTTGGTATGTTATTTTTGAAGGTATAACCTATCGAAATATGGAAAAATTGAAAATTCGATTTTTTGAAAATTTCACACTAGTTGTGCCCCTTAAGAATAATATTAGCTATAAATAAATCATAATGTACAAAATCTTGGCACCAAAATTGATCCTAATTTTAGGACTAATTATCATAATTGCTCAAATTCGTTTAATATGACAACCAACAAGATTTATGATGGACATCTAAGTGTTGAAAATTGTTCTACAAGAACACCCACAAATTAAAAAAAAACTGTTTTACCCTTCTGACAAGGATGTCTTGTTTTGGTCAGACAAAGGAATTCTAAATTTTTTTGGCACCAATTGGTAATTGGTAATTAATAATTGACAACCTTAAGAAAAATTACAAACATTTATCAATAATTACCTGATTTAGTATCAGCCAATGCAACTACTCTACAATTTTTCTAAGTTTTTTGCTCAACTGAGTAAATCTTTTTAAATCTGAAGAAAAAACAATTTTATCCTTCTGACCAGAATGACTTGTCTGGTCAGACAAAGAAATTTTAATTTTTGGCATTAATTGGTAATTGATAATAATTTACAACATTTAGTGCAATTGCAGACAACTTATGATAATTACCCGATTCAGTATCAGCCAATGCAAATACTCTACAATTTAAAAAGTTTTTCAAGTTGTTTTATGCTCAACTGAGTAAATCTTTTTAAATTTGTAGAGTAGATTTTTGGGTGTCTATTATTGTTTTTAGTATGGAATTCCAATATTTTCTGGTTCGCATTTTCTACATTAATGGGTTCATTTGCTCCGAAAGGTGCAACATCACCTCAGGACGTCTTCGATGGTATATTTTTAGCTAACTTTAGCTACATAAGCTATTTTTGGAGGAGAAGGAATCGACTTACAATGTATACGACAAAGCATTATGCACCTTTTGGTACACGTTTAATTATTTTATTATTTAACTTATTGGACATACACTATATATGTCCAAATTGATTTAGTTGATTATTTACATATATCAGGAACATTATGCAGGTAGATTTAATAAACTAATACATATTTTACTATGATTAGAAATAACTTCAATTAAAATTAAAATAGTTTTTGTAAAATTTAGAATGTACCAGCAAACGTTTCGAATTCCAATTCGACTCATCTTCAGCGTAATGCTAAATATCGATAAAAAAATATTTAATACAAAATTTCTTATAATAATGCTATTTATTATTATTGACATTAAATAGAACGTAATTTTAATATTGTATTAATTTTAATTATTAGCACATCAACATTTTTAATTTATTTTATATTTTTAAAAACTGTACTTGTTATATTCTTAACTTAAAATTTTATTTATTTTTGTTACTTAATCTGATCATATCTGATTTACGATTTAATTACTGCTTTCTTGTTTGCCATTTTATTTTTAAATTTGTAGTATTAAGTGGCTATTAATTATTAGAGTCCTGTGAAAAAATATTCAGATATAAAAAATTGCATTATTTAAGTAAACTTACTCACTAAAGTTTTTATATATTTTTTTATTTTATTTATTGGTTTTTGACATATATTAAGGCCAGATAACATTCATACAATTCTTTAATACATATTCTTATTAAATAATAAACTTATAAATTAATCTTAGCATTAATAATAAACTTAAATATATATTTATCAATTTTTAAATTATTACTAGCTACTAGTGTTAATACATTGATTGGGAAAATAACATTTACTTTGTGTGAATTTATTATTAATGATCTTTCGTTTTGGAATGGTACTTAAAAATTTGGTATAAACTCATGTAATTATTAGAGTCCTGTGAAAAACCTTTTAAATTCCGGTGTAGTTGAAGGAAATTAAGATAATTTCAAATATATGCTTGATTATTAAATTTCAAAGAAACTTTTATTCTACATATCAGGTGTAAAAAGACGTTTTTTATCTGCAAAGATTTGTTCTCAATAAAACTAGAAATCTTTGATACTCTACGTGACCATACAATATATACCTGTATGTGTATATATATAATATTATAGGTGAAGATTTTTTCCACTTTTGTACCAGATGTGCTTTTCCTGACAGAGTCGAAATGCATCAAATTTTATTTGTACTACAACATATTCATTTGAAATTTAAACCCAGTTTTCTATTTGAACTTCATATATAAAAATTAGTAATAGAGCTGGCAGATATACTTTATACAATTATAATTAAAAATACAATTATAGCATTAAAACCAGCTTTTTTTAGATAAACATGTCAAATAATACGATTTGGAAATATAGCGAGCATTTTTTGTATAATACGATTATTCCAACTTTGCTGTCTTTTTTAGTAAATATAGTGAAGAATTTTTTGTAACCTTTAAATAATTTTATAATATTTTGTACTTCAAATCAAATGCATTGAATTGGTTTTAAATGCTCGAATGCAAGATACTAATTCATCAATTTTATGATTCTCATTTTTGATCATTTTATTTTACAATAAAAAATTTCATAGCACGAATCAGTTTTGACTATCTTTTAATTTATTAAGATTGTTCAACATCTGTTATTATTTTTGATGTGAGGTGTTTTAAGGGAATTCATAATTATTTGTACAAGTTCGTGTCTGTTGAAATTTGTCTTCTTTTTTCCCAAAGGGCGGCGAAGTTACATTTTTTACCTTCGACTATTTGTTAACTCGATTCACGTATGAACTTTCTGTTTTGTTTGGGGAAGAGAATCTATGGAAACATTCCGATAGGTATATATACGATATATATATATATATATATATATATATATATATATATATATATATGAACTGGTAAATTTAGTGCTCATATAATAAATTTAAATTTTTAACTGATAATGTACCGACTACACCAGCAACATAAAGTCAAAGCAAATTATATAGATTCTTTATTGCTATTCCAGATTTTAGGTGAATATATAAATAGATTTTAAATGAATAATCTAAATTTTAAATAAATAATCTAAATTAAATAAACAGTATAAATTCTTGATGAACGATCCAAGTTCAAAACAATTGATTAAAATCATTTAAAAGTAATTGATTCATGACGAGAAATAAAAACAGTAGATTAGAAATCTGTATTGTAAAATTGAAATTTAAATAGTAGATTAGACATTTAGATTCCAGATGAAAAATTCAGGTCATGGAGAAAGAATTTAGATTTTAGATGGAAAATTGAAAATCTAGACGAAGCATCTAAATTTTAAATAAAAATATAAATTAAAAGCAAAGTTTAATAATTGATTGAGCATCAAAAAAATTTTAAGTTGATATTAAAAATTGGTAAAACTTTAATTTCAAATTTAAGACTGTAATTCAAAATTAAAGATCGTAATAAAAAATGATATCGAATATAGTCAAATTATTGAGATTTTGATCATTTATGCTGCTAGAAAAATACAGATAATATTTCTTCATTTTTGGTAGTTTTATGTCTGTTTTCTATATTTTTTTTTAAATTTGTACATATATATATATATATATATATATATATCCGTGTCTATTGGCAAGTGGGTTGGTGGGTTGTCGTGGGTTTGTGTGGGTTGTCGTGTTGAACAGTTGAAAAATTGCAATAGAAATAGGGGATCGGCCAATTCTGGATGTTTTACACCTAGATATATACTTTTATTTGCTTCCACATGGTTTGCCTTACATGGAATTCCATCGATTGTCAAATAGTTAAAATAAATATCAAAATAGTAAAATAAATATCAAAAAGTTGAAGTAATGCTTCTTTAAGACCATCAATAATTCCGTCGCTAATTAGTTAAAAAATTGGTTTAAAAATCCTTTACAATATTGGTTGAAAAAGCTTTCGCCACGTATCTGATATAAATAAAACTTAAAAATTTTTAGGCGAAATTAAGTTTGTCGTAAGTTTTTGTAAGGACCACAAATCTTTGCTAAAAGCAGGTTCATAATTCAATTTGCTACTAAATGATAATAATAATAATAATACACATAGCGACTGAGATAAAAATTGAGTGTCTGTTAATATAAAGAGTTTGCGAAACATTTTGGAGTGTTAACCAAAGGACATCCTCGCCGTCTGCCCTACGTATTGACAATGCAAAAAGTCTACAAAAATCAAAAAGTTTCATCAATAATTTGTTAATGAAAAACACTTACTTAGTTATAAAATATATTTAAATAGTAATTATTTTTTTCTTTTTGAGCACTAGCTGGATAGTGTGTGAAATTTGCTTTAAAAATCAGAGACGTTCTCGGTACCTGCCCTGGGTAATTCATCTAAAGTTAGTATAAATATGGATATATAATTTTATTATAAATATGTTTAGAATCGTAGTGACATTATGAACTTGAAATACATTTATTTTTTTAGGGGTTTTGCACGTTTATTGTCAGTCACAGGTGTCGCTGCTGAATATTATATATACGTGCACATTTATATATACCTATGTATATATATATATATATATATATATATATATATATATATATATATATACAGGGAATATCGGGAAAGGTGTTAGATATTGCCCATAAAGAATAATTGTATTGCCCTGAATAATATAGATTTGCAGAAATTGTATTTGAAATTTTGAGCAGGGACTTGCTTTTTATGCAATCACTTTATATAATATATATATTATATATATATGTATATATATATATATATATATATATATAATATTCGTAAAATGTTTATTTACATTCAATTATAATTTAAATATTCACTACATACGTTTCCTCTATCTATATGTGTCATCATTCAGCACATTAACAAGTGGTTCTAAACAGGAAAAATACCTAGAATAAAATATTGTTTTATAAAAACCAGAAATAAAATTTGAAACAATGAACTAAATTTTAAAAAAGTACCAAAAATCAATTAATAATGATCATTACGTTTCAATATATTTGATATATTTTAATACTGCTTTAATTATAAAAATTCGTTAAAATTTATAGTGGCGCTCGTCATATTAATAATTCTTATTAATCGAACAAAGTTCGGACCGAAGTGAAATTTAGTAAATAGGAAAATTTAGTAAATTTTCTAAAATTAGTAAATAGGATAAAATTAGTAAATAGGATAAAATTAGTAAGTAGTGTTATTAGTACTTACTTATTGTTATTAGTGCGGATCTGACCAAAACTATTTGGAAATTTTCAAATGTAAATGTTTTTTGAAAATGAAAATGTTAATATGCATCCATATGATATTAACTTTGAAAATGAGTATATATATATATATATATATATATATATATATATATATATATTGAATTTCAATCAAGATATCCATTCCTGCGAATGCAAAATCATAATGATTCGCATTTTTCGCAATGACGAAACGAAAAAGTGAATGGCAAGAGGGGCGAAAGGGGAGCACGGGGGGTCGAGAAAAACTTTTTCATCCACAGATCCATTCTTTTCCTCTCATTGAGTCTTTTTCTGTTCGAGAAAAAATAAAAAATAAAAATAAAAGAAAGTTCACGAAAGGTGAACGAATGACAGACTCATTCGCCCACACCCTCGGAATAGACAGAGAGCTAGTCGAAAAAATAATAATAATGATAAAAATAATATACGTGTATATATACATATACATAATATATATATATATATATATATATATATATATATATATATATATGTGTGTGTGTGTGTGTGTGTGTGTGTGTGTGTGTGTGTGTTCTAAATAGTCCTTAGGAGAGAATTTCAAGAGTCATGTTCCAAAGAAAAGGAGAATTTCAGAGAGAAAGAGAAAATTTCAGTGAAAAATAGCACATTTCAGAGGAAAAGACAAAATTTCAAAGAGAAAGAGAATTTCAGACAGAAAGAGAAAATTTCAGAGAGAAAGAGCAAATTTCAGAGAGAAAGAGCAAATTTCAGTGAAAAAGAGCAAATTTCAGTGAAAAAGAGCAAATTTCCGTGAAGAAGAGAAAATTTCCGTGAAGAAGAGCAAATTTCAGTGAAAAAGAACAAATTTCAGTGAAAAAGAGACATATTCATAGAAAAAGGGACAATTTTAGTCAAAAAGAGCAAATTTTAGTGAAAACGGGCAAATTTTAGTAAAAAAGAGCAAATTGTAGTGAAAAAGAGCAAATTTCAGAGAGAAAGAGCAAATTTCAGTGAAAAAGAAATCAGAGAAAAAGAGGAAATTTCAGAGAAAAATCCAGAGAGAAAGAGCCAAAATCAGAAAAAAGCAAAATCCAGAGAAAAATCCAGAGAAGAGAAAATTTCAGACAAAAAAAAACAAAAGAAGCGACTTTTAGAGAAAAGGAGTATATTTCGAAAAGAGTAAATTTCCAAAAGAGTGATATTCCGCAAGATTAAATTACCGAAAAATTTAAGTTTCGAAAAAGTAAACTTTTGCAGGAGAAAATTTCTTTAATAGTAAATTTCTACAATGGTAGATTTCCTAAATGAAGAAAACTGCAAGTAATTTATTAACACGATAACAATTTTCTGAAACGGTAGTTACCCAAAAATATATTTCACCAAAATATAAAGTTTCTAAGGAATATTCGCGCATTTTTGCAAAAATCTATAATGAAAGTCAAGAATATATTATTTCCTAAAAAATAGTATTCTAAAGTAGCAGATATTTATGCTACAGTAAAAAAATCGCATGTACACAAGGTAAATTTGCTGCAGCAGCAATTTTGAATTAAAAATTGCTCAACTCTCAATTTTACCAGAATTTTCTATCCACTTTCGCCCCGTCTATTTAAATATTGGGAATCTGCTGCAGGAGTAGTATGAGACGTATTAAGAAAAGAAGGTGAAACAATCGTTAAGGAACAATGTGTACTTTGAAAGAGGAGAAAAAAAGTAAAAAAGTAAAAACACAGAAAAGTGATTTTGCATCTGATATTGCCCGGGAGCAGGGGGTAGAAGACTGAGAAATTTCTTTGCATTAACGACGAAACTTTCATTGTACGACATCCTTAATCCATCGGAAAGGAATTAGACCGTGGTGAAAGAAATATAAAAAAAATCTACATACAGAAATTGTTGACTTCGTCATATTTATTGTTTTATATCAGGAGGATAGTGGAGAGGATAAAATGTACTGACAAAGTAACAAATGATGTAAAAATGCAAAAACACTTATGACTTCTGCACGATGTCATAAAAAATAGATTAATTAATTTATAATAAATAGAGTGATGGTTCAGATGAAAAAAGAATGCAGCTAATGGACGACTTGCAAAAGAAATGAATTCCCAGAATATTGAGCCAGAAATGAACCAAAAGCACAAAAAACTTGTGGTGTATGGCATCGTGCGTTAAGGCAAATTGCTGAAACTTTCCGTACTGTAATGAAATATTCGAGAAATTTTAAACGTTTTCAAATATATTATTACAAATACTGCACAACTTTCATTATTTTTGTTATCTTGTTATATCTGAGCAAATCAAATGTAAATCATAAATCAATTTATCTCCAGAACATTAACATTAGTCATTTCATTTCGAATTCAGTTTCAAAAAAATAGTTGCCTAATTTAATTTGCACAAAATTGAAAAAGTGCTCCCGTATAGTAACAGTCTAAACGCATTTGCAAATAATTCTGTGTGACATTTTCACTTAGACTGTGCTTAGCTTGGCGGCGTTTTTACATTTTTCAATAGTTTTCACAAAATTTTCCAATTTTGCTCCGGTACATAAACAGTCTAAACGCACTCGGGTAAACATTTGTACCAGAGTGGCGCTTAGACTGTGCTTAGCCTGGGTAATTTTTTGAATTTTTAATCTAAAATTATAAAAATATTTTATGGAAAATAAAAAAAAGATGTAATCATAATTTTTTATTCTCAAAAGCAATTGTTTTGTCAATACAAGCTGAAAATTTTTCAGATCATTCAAATCGGATACTCCGATCTCTCAAAAACTCGATTTCTATTTTCTGCATTCTTTGCTCCGTTTCTCCGTAACGGCTGGACCTGCCTTTGCCAAAAACTAATCAACACATCTCCCTATCAATAGGGATCGAAAGTTTTTCAAACCATTCAAATCGATTGATTCGTGCGCCCCAAAACGTGGACGAAAAAATGCGGACATACAAAACACACACACACACACATCCATTTAGTTTCTGAGGTATGCCCCTTAAAAAAGTTCAGAAATCTTCAAAACGTCGAGAAATGCAAAAATTTTCATTTGCGATTTTCGGCCCATTACTATAACTACCCTACGGGAAGTTAATAATAAAATAGTTTTACTTATTAAGTAACTTACTAAGAACCAAACAGAATCTAAAACACTTGTATTTATACATTTATATATATATATATATATATATATATATATCCTTTTCTACAACCCTTTTTCCTTTCCCCTGATGAGCAATTTGAGTGACAGATGATTTATTCTCCACCAAAGGTGGTGCTGAATGGATGGTCTGCGAAAATTAAGGGTTTTTTGCAAATTAAACCAAAGACCATCCCCCCTTTCGTTTTCTGGTATTTTGAAACGTTCATTCATTTCAACAGATGTAATTATGGTATTTTTCACAAAAAACATGTATTTTGGATGTTGATGGATTGGGCAGAGGCAGGTAATAGGGAAAGTGGAATAATATATTATTTTGTGTTTATTTATTTGTTATAAAGAATTTTAATTTAAACGTAATAATTTTCTGCAACTATATATAAGCAAATTTTTTTGCAAAAAAAATCTATAATGTTAGACATCGGCAACGACAAATTTTAATGATAGATAGATTTAAGCAATCTGGTATGAATTTTGATAATTTAATTTTCTTCTTACACATTATTAGTTTCATGATTCAGAAATCGCTGATTTTCATTCAAATCCGGTTTTTTTCAACAATTTTGATAACGAAAAAGGGTACCACTGCCAAACAAATGTTAAACATTGCCATTATTGAATTAATTTTTATTTATTTATTTATTTAGCAACATATAAATTTTATATATATCCATATCTCAGACAGGCAAGGGTGCCTGGTATAAGATATTATGGATTGCTTTATACATTTATGCCTATACATATATATTTATCTATTTCATATTATACTTCATTTTAAAATATTAGGTTGTCAAATATCTCCCTTCCGCTTTTTTGCTCTTAATTTATAATACAAAAAGGCGGAAGGGAGATATTTGACAACCTATTATTACATTTACATAAGAAATTAAGTATAAGAGTCTTATTTAACTAATAAGGTTAATCTTGTTTATATCTGATATAGTTTTTTAATTCTGTTTCAAAAATAATTTCAGGTTTGTCAATATTTTTATTTTGGTAAGTAATTTGTTGAAAAGGCTGCTTGCACTTCTAAGGGAGCTTTATTATTAGAAGACAAATTAAATACTGTATTGGGCACGTTTTTATAATTATAAAATTCCTATAAAAATAGGACTCTGCTAACGTGCAATTAAAAGCCATATATCTTATATATCCGAATAATTTTGATCAATCTTTTCAGAGTTCGTCAAAGAAAATTTATAAGATTTGATAATTTATAGGATTTGTAGGTGTGGGTACAGGACAACGTCTGTCGGGTCATCTAGTGTATTATATATATATATATATATATATATATATCTAAATTTTCCGCAGAATATTCCAAATTTTCTGCTCAGTCATAGTGGTTAAGGTATATCGTGCCAGATGCAATGTCTGCGGTTTATTATATATATTCGAAATTATATATATTATATATATATATATATATATATATTCAGTTGTGTTTTACAAATGCGTATTTTTGTAATTTCGCAAACGGATAATTGCACAGGTCCATCTTTCTCCAAGTGATTGATGTCAGACTCATTTATTTTGTTTTTTCTTCTACAATTACCTACACGTGAAAGGGTTGAAAACCCCGTACGCCTTTGGGGTAAATTCACTTAATACCTACTTGAAAAAAATAGTTTGAAAAATGGGAACAAATAGTAAATGATATAATTTACCAGAATAATTTCGTGTCAAATGAAAAGTTGATATCATATTAAAGATATTTTAATTATAATAAATATTATATTATTGTATAATGAAATTGACAAATAATATGTAAATATAAAATATGAAATTTGTTATCATAATCTCTCATACCAGACAACCCTGTCTGACTAAGATATGAAAATAATAAATAAATAAATAAAAAAAAATCAAATTTTGAACATCATTAGGGTCACCAATAATAATGCATCAAGAAAAAATAATTTACACACGTCGGATTTTCTCGTGACATCAATATTTATAAATTTACCGATAAAATATTTAGTTAACCGACGTTTCAAAATGCATTCTGGTAATTTAAATATTTTCACAGGTGATATGTATATGTATATATTTATATGTGCATTATATGAATGTGTCCGCCTGTTCGTTCGTCCGTCCGCCGGGTTGTGGTTTTGAATTTCATTAAATCGCCCTTGTTAATCTATCACGAAATTATTTTAAATTTATGGACACGTTCCAAAGGGGTGTATATATAAATATATATACACATATGTATATATAAATATATTTGTAATGGTGTTTGTGTATTAATTTATAATGGCTTTTGCAATTAAATGAGAGAGGTCATGAATTATCTGCCTGTTCACTGATATTGCAAAATAAATAATTTGCAAACACACACACACACATATACACACAAATATATACATTAGGGTGGTCCTTAATATGGACATTTTCGAATTTCCTTGCTCCCAGGGGCTCAAATGGTTCCAAATTGATAAAAAAACAAGTCCCTGAAAGTTTTAGCTCTTAATATTAACTTTTAGATAGTGCGCAATTCAATCAAAGTTTTGTATGGAAATAGCATGGAAAAATTTTCAAAAATTTTGCAGGGTGTCGAATTTTCAATAAAAAATGACATGAATTTACACTTTTAATTCATTTGTCGCTAAGTTATACCTAAAAAAATTTTTTTTAAATTTTCAAATTTTTTTCCATGCTATTTCCATACGAAGTTTGATTGAATTGCGCACTATCTAAAAGTTAATATTAAGAGCTAAGACTTTCAGAGAATTGTTTTTTATCAATTTGGAACCATACGAACCCTAGGGAGCAAGGAAATTCAAAAATGTCCATATTAAGGACCACTCTAATACATATACGAAGATCCATGGTGTCATTAGCACAATTTATTTGCACTACTTTAATTTTTTGTTTTTTGATACCATTTCTTCTGATTGGAACAATTTTCTTGATAGTAGAGTCTTCAAATCAATTAGTTGTTTGCCAGTACTGTTCACTTTTTTTCCATTAAAATCAAGATTAAATCCAAATCTCTGATCCGTAGAGTAACAGTTTTTTCGATAGCGACCAAATACTTTTTGACAACTTTTCTTTGAGTATATGTCTCTAATTTATAAATAATTTTTTTATTGGTTTATTTTTTGCAAGTCGAGACTTTTGTTGCTTGTCAGTAAAGTCGTTCTCCTTAAATTTTTGGTTCAAAATGATTATTACCCTAACTAAGGTGGACTTAAATGATATCTGGTTAACCATTTATTCTATATTTAAAGTAAGAAGATAAAATTCCTCAAGTGGTCCTTCAATTTGCTCGTCAGTAGAGTTTGTTCTTAAAATGTTTTACATCAACTATTTTTACTCTAGTCTCGAATTCGACATTTTGGTAATTTTACCTGGTCAACGTATTAATCGATTTATACCATATATTTTCCAAGTTCGATAATACTGAAGAAACAAAATATTGAATTTATAAAAAAAAATCAAACTATTAATTACGATCGAGCATATGACTTTTTAAAAGCTTAAATGGGGTTTTTGGCGCCAAATAATTGTTTAAAGTTATTTTTTTGTGGCCCTTATAAATACCATGTATTTGGTCGCCCACAAAAATTTTTGATTACGCCCTCATTCAAAAATAATGTATAATTCGTGTTAATATGAAATTAGAGGTGTAAATCAGATGGTAAACATGTTTTTTATTTGCAATAAACCATATAATACAGTTCTCGCATGCATTTTCCAAATTTTCCATAATTTTGAAAACAAATATTGCGCCACGATCTTTTACCCCTCTGGCCCCAATACATTTCTACTGGAGTCTTATCTTAAGTCGTCGATTTCTCCTAAATCAGTAACCCTGGTCAACCAATTTTTTCATTTTCCGAAATAAATAATACAAATACGTTTATTTAAAAATTGTGCGTGTCGTTGTCATTTTTGTCTACGTGACATTTCATGACTTTTCGCTCCCTGTCATTTATCATCGTGTGTGCCCAGTTTTGTACATCATAAACTGGGCACCATTCAAAATATATACTAGCTGTAAGTGGAATCTGTCTTAAGGCAATTAAGGCATCGTGCCTTAAGGCAAATTGCTGGAACTTCCCGTACCAAAAATTATTATTTTTTTAAAAACGATTAACATTTTTGAAAAAAAAAATTACTTTGAAAAAAATAAGATTTTTGAGAAACTATAAATTGGCCAAAAAATTACTTTTTTTTGAAAAAAAAATTTTTTTTAAAAAAAATTTTTTTTTAATTTTTTTTTTGTTTTTTTTTTGAAAAAAAAAATTTTTCTTTATTTAACATATTGTGGAAGATCTGAACTAACTTTTTCAAAGCAATCGTACTGTTTTAACTGCATAGGGACAAAATATAAAGCGCGTAAGTGCCGCGTCGCTGTCTAACGCATAAGCATTGGTACGGAACCCATAGGAATGTTAACAAAATGTATACTTATTGTTAAAATCTCTATAAAATATCTGATAATTTGATGTGCATATGTCTAATGATCATTTTTGACCGCCAAATGGCTCATTTTTTTACTTTTTCCTCATATCTCCGAAACCGCTAGACCTACCTTCATGAAAATTTATCGATTCTTCATCTTGTCAATACAAGTGAAACGTTTTTTGAATTATTCAAATCGGACGCTCCGTTCTCTTAAAAACTGAGTTACCGTTTTCGGCACTTTTTGCCCCGTATCTTCGGAACGGCTAGACCTGCCTTCGCCAAAAACTAATCAGCACGTCTCCTTATCAATACGAATCGAATGTTTTTTGAATTATTCAAATCGGTTGATCCGTGTTCCCGAAATCGTCGACGAAAATTTGTATCCGCACATAACATACACACACATACATACATACACACACACATACACACACACATACACACACACATACACACACACACACACACACACACACACATACATCCATTTTTTTCTAAGGTATGCCAAAATGTTCAGAAACCTTTGAAACGTAAAGATATATAAAAAATTTCATTTTCGATTTTTTTGCGATTACTATAACTTACCCTACGGGAAGTTAATAATATATAATTCAAATATTATATTATATTATGTGTGTGTATATGATTGTGTGCAGGAAAGGTCAGGTATAAAATAGATTTATTGTTATGACGCTTTGCGGAATGATAAATTGCACAAGGTGTGCTGGTAACTGGTCAGGCTGCCAGAAATTATTTTTTGGGCATTTGCTCTGGATGTCTGGCATTTAAATTAATAAATTATACATACATACATCAGCATATACATAAATATAAACACAGAGTGAAATATGCGAAGAGCATCGTCAAATAAACAAAGAAAATCAAACTCTGGATTACTAAACTAGATTGTCCTGATGATAGATAAATCCTAGATTTATAGTCATTACCAAACAAAGGTATCATGTTGACAAGTAAAACAGAAATATCAAAATTTTATTTTTACAAAGTACAATCTAGGTCTCAATATACTACCTTGCGGTACTCCCACTTCGATATTTCTAATACTTGGAGTCTTAGAAGATCTTCTATTTGTTTGTCAATTTTCTAATTATTATTCATTATTTATTATATGTATTATTTTTATATCTATGAGGGTTGTCACAAACAGTGGCGGCGGATTTGGATATTTGGAGGGGATGAGGGGGTGCACAAGGATAATTAGTATTCAGAATGTGCGAAAGTGCATTGTGCATTTTATATACGAACGAACGCACTGCAACAAGAACCGGAATACTAAATAGATACCGGTACGGTACCACCGGTATATATATACAGATTTATATACAGATACACATCTGAATATTGTTGGACCTTTATGCAATTGATTTTTTGACATTTTTAAATAATTTTTTTATACTTGAATATTTTTGTATATTTCTAAATAATGCGCTTTTCTTTACACTTTTAACATATTTTTACTCTTTTTACTCATGTAATTTTTGCATATTTTTGATCATGTTTCCACGTGTTAGGATACTTACGTTTTTGATTTTTTATCCATATTTCTGATAATTTTTCTACATTTGTGGATACTTCTGAACATGTTTTCACGTTTTTAATTATTATTCCATATTTCTAGTCATTTTTCCATATTTTTGATCATTTTTCCACATTTTTCTACATTGTTTGAAACTTTTGGACATGTTTTCACATTTTTATTTTTCCATCTATCTAATTTTTGTTCCATACATCTGATTTTTGTTCCATATTTCTGATCATTTTTTGACATTTTTGATCATTTTTCCACATTTTTCCACATTTTTTATTATTTTTCCATATTGCTGATCATTTTTCCATATTCTTGATCATTTTTCCATATTCTTGATCATTTTTTTACATTTTTGGATACTTCTGGACAAGTTTTCACATTTTTTATTGTTTTCCATATTTCAGATCGTTTTTCCACATTTTTGATCGTTTTACCACATTTTTGATCGTTTACCACATTTTTGGATACTTCGGGGCGTGCTTTCACCTTTTTTAATTGTTTTTCCATATTTTTGATCATTTTTTCACATTTTTGGATACTTCTGGGCACGTTTTCATATTTTTGATTATTTTTCCATATTTTTGATCATTTTTCCACATTTTTGATCATTTTTCCAGATTTTTGATTATCTTTCCATTTTTCTGATCATTTTTCCACATATTTAGATACTTCTGGACATGTTTTCACATTTTTATTATTTCTTCATATTTTTGATTTTTTTCCATTTTCTTGATCATTTTTCCATATTTCTGATCATTTTTCCATATTTTTGATTTTTCCACATTTTTTATTGTTTTACATATTTCTGACCATTTTTCCTTATTCTCTTGATCATTTTTCCAAATTTTTGATCATTTCTACATTTTTGGATACTTCTGGTTATGTTTTCACATTTTTGATTATTTTTCCAAATTTCTGACCATTTTCCATATTTTTCACGTTTATTGTCATTTTGCCACATTTTTGATTATTTTCCATATTTTTGATCATTTTTCCACATTTTTGGTCATTTTTCTGTATTTTTGGATACTTCTGGACATGTTTTCACATTTTTAATCATTTTTTCATATTTTTGATAATTTTTCTATATTTTTGGATACTTCTGGACATGTTTTCACCTTTTTAACTATTTTTCCATACTTCTGATCATTTTACACATATTTGGATACTTCTGCACATGTTTACACATTTTCGATTATTTTTCCTTATTTCTGATCATTTTCCACGTTTTATTATTATTTTTTGATATTTCTGATCATTTTTCCACATTTTTTATTATTTTTGTATACTACTGGACATGTTTTCACATTTTTGATTATTTCTCAAAATTTTGACCATTTTTACATATTTTTGATCATTTTTCATATTTTTGATCATTTTTTTTCATTGTTTAATTGATTAGTCTAAAATTTAATTAACAGATCTAAATTCACTTGTTTGATATAAATTTAATTTATCGATTTAAAATTTGATTGGTTTAAATTTTTATTATTTGGTTTAAAATTTTAAGATCTATATTTCATTGTTATTGAGGAATTGTGTCAATCATTTGAATTATTCTGAATATTTCTGAGTGGTTTTCAGAAATTTCTGGACATATATGTTTCTTAGATGTTTTTGGGCGTTTTTGAGAATATTGGGGCATATTTGATCATTTTTGTACATTCTTGATCATTTTTGTATCTTGATTACATTCAATAATTCTGCATTGTCTAAAAATCCAAAGTTACTCGATAGATCTAAAGTTATTGATAGATCCAATTTATGATTGGTTCATACCTGATTGATCCAAACTTTTAAAACAACAAAGTAACACAAAATACACCACACGAGTACATTTTATATTGGCATCCAATTCATGTTGTTATTACATTACTCCCCTCCTGCTTTCAAACCGATATGTATAAAAAACATCTCCAATTTGCATCCCTCCGTAATTTCGTGCGCCACACCACTCCCCCACTCTTCCCAGATATTCGAAATCTCCATATATTCGCACATTTCGTTCGGAAAGTGATAAAGGTAAAAACCTGTGTTATTGATTCAATTTTCATTACTCAGTTGCCGACGCCATATGGCGCCAAAATCTGGAACAACGGAAAAAAACGGGAAAAAGTTAGGAGGAGCAGCAGGAGCAGGAGAAATAAAAAATATAGAAATTGATTCCGAAGAGGTTATATAGGTGGAAAGGATACGGCAGGCGTCGCAGCGACTTTTCTTTTATCAATGAGATTTCAAAATTGATAAATTAGGATGAAGTTTCTAATTTAAAATTCCAATTTTTGGAAGTTGATTTTTTTAACTTCCCGTAGGGTAGTTATAGTAATGGGCCGAAAATCGAAAATGAAAATTTTTGCATTTCTCGACGTTTTGAAGGTTTCTGCATATTTTACTGCCATACCTCAGAACCAAATGGATGTGTAAGTGTGTGTGTGTGTTTTGTATATCCGCATTTTTTCGTCCATGTTTTCGGGCGCACGTATCAACCGATTTAAATGATTCATTTACCATTCGATTTCTATTGATAGGGAGATGTGCTGATTAGTTTTTGGCAAAGGCAGGTCCAGCAGTTACGGAGATAAAGAGCAAAGAGTGCAAAAATACAGAGTTTTTAAGAGAACGGAGTATCGGATTTGAATAATCTAAAAAACATTCAATTTGTAATAATTGGGAGAAGAGGTGATTAGTTTTTGGCAAAGACAGGTCCCGCTATTTCGAAGAAACAGAGCTATAATTCAGATTTTATTTTTAATTCTGACTAATGTTCTAATATACTTCAAACAAATAATTTTAACTTTGCACTTCAGTTTATATAATTCTTATGTATATTAGACAATGTTACAATATTTATAATGATCTATTTGAAAACATTCAATATTCCTCGAACATTTCGTTACGGTACGGGAAGTTCCAGCAATTTGCCTTAAGGCACGATGCTATACGCCCCACTAGTTTAAATATTGGGTTGGTTGAGTTTACAATTTTCAAATAAAATTGTTGCATGTGTACAATTGGTTTTGAAGTTCTCAGGATTTCAAAAATTTTAAAGTCAAGTTCAAGTGTTTCTGAGAATTTTGAAGATTTTCAAGTATTTCTGACGATATCGAGGCTTTTTAGGCGTTTTTGAGAATATATAAGAATTTTCAATCGTTTTTGAATCCATTTAAGCATTTTCTGAGATGTTTTGAACACATGTGAGAATTTTTAATCATTTCAGCTGGCATTTAAGAATTTCTGATAATTTTTGGGAATTTTTAATTTTTTTTTTTGAAAATGTTGAATAATTTTTTTCAATGTTTCTTTCAAGTATTTTTGATACTAATATCATTTTTGAGAAAATATAATCCTTATTGATCCTCATTACTGAAGACTTTTATCTGTTTAAATATTTCTCAATATTTTTAATTTTTTTTAAGCTTCTCAAACATTTTTCATTATTTTTAAACCATTCTCATTTTTACTCACTTTTGAAAGTTTTAAAAATTATTGTGGAATTTTTAAACATTATTTTTAATTTTATTGATAAAGAGAAATTTTTGCCACCTGCCTTGCTAAATTTTTACAAATTGGCAGATATTAGCAAATATATATATATATATATATATATATATATACGTGTATATATATAACATAATTATATACTTATACTTATATATATATGTATATATATATATATGTATATAAATGTTGATACATAATTATAATCGTTTTTCTTTTTTGTTTCAGGTATGTACATTTTAGCAGAATAATTGAAAACTGAGTTTTAATTAACATGCCGACGAGGTAGGTGACATTCTTTGAATTTGCGAATTAAAATATTTACACACAATTACATTTATTATATAATATATATATATATATATATATATATATATATATATATATATGATGGTTTTGGCCGTCGAGCAGAAATAAAAATGAAAAGTTTGCGAAAAACTACTTTTAAAATTCCGACTCCACAAAAGTTTTAATTTAATTTCATTGTCTCTTTTGTTTCTACGTATTTTTCTACAGACACCTGTAAATGAATATACGTGTATATATATATATATATATATATATATATATATATACATTCAAATATTTTAAAGCTTTTTTAGATATCATTGAATATTTTTGAACTTTTTGATGATTTCACATTTTGAGATATCTTTAGAAAAATGTCAAAATTTTTGTCAGCTCTTTCCTCAAAAATCTTGACTGATTTTAAAAATATTTCGAAATCGTGCTAATCAGTTTATGGCAAGGTCAGTCAGACAGTTTCTTCTCAATGAATTAAAGATATTTAAATTAATTTGAAGTTTTGCACGATTTTAATGATAAATGAATTTCATGGTTAGAACGAAATTATAACAGTACATTGGGAAATAAAGGTTGGGAATAATATGAATTTATTATATGAAAACTTTATCAGGAAACTAATGCAACTAGTTTCAACCTAAAGTAATATATATATATATATATATATATATATATATATACACGTACATAAATTTTTATTGACCAGGTAGGACCATACGTTACCTACCTATGTTGTCAGCTTTTGCCTACATCCGATTTCATGGATTTGTAACATAATATATTATAATATATACATTTACACATTTAAATATTATATATATATATATATATATATATATATTAGTATTTGTATAAATGTTCGATGATAGAGTGTGAACCGTACTTCAGGAAGTGGTTTTCAACCATTAAATCAAGCTAGAATCCAAGCCAACCGTACGTTGGAAATCTACTGGAAATATATATATATATATATATATATAATATATGTATATGTATATATGAATGTATATTTGTATATTATGAACACCTGCATTTACATGTTATCTGGCGCATGTTGCAGAGGGATGTAAATTCGTGTAATTCAACATTACAAAATAATATTCACGCTTTAAATTGTCTGGGCTGTCTGAACCAAATATATAAAATAATACAGTTTGAAAATATTATTAGTTACAATACTATAGTAAAATGACTCGGTAATATGACTTGGTAATAATTTTCTTAATTGAATGTGTTTTTTATGTTTCAAATATTTTCTTTGTTTTATCCTGTGAAGAAGAGTCAGACTGCGACTTGAAACATATGGAAATTTATTATAATAATTTTTATAAATATTATTTAGATCTTTTTCCATAACGTAGATAGATATTTGCTAAAAGCGCTTTTTGTTTTGTAATATATCTATATATATAAAATTTTTGTGTTACGATGTATGTCGCAATACTTTTCCAAAACGGCTTGACCGATCTTTATAAAAATTTACAATCACGTTCAGTATGACGGAGAGTAGGACATCTATTTTTCATACCCCTAATTAGTAGTAAGGATTGGCTTTTCTTATTTTTTTTTATTTTATTTTTTTACTTATATTTTTATTAAAATTTATATTTTGTAACTAAAGAACACAAGCAGCCCTAAATTTTCACCCTCCTACTACAAATTTCTATTTCGTAATAATCGATTTTAGTAATCGAATAATTATTCATTCCATATGCAGTCATTAAATGTTTGTGACTTAATTTTATAGAAAAAACTGAATTTTACTTAAAAAAACAATTTGTTTTGATCAAGAATTGTTCAAACCTAACACTTTTTTTAAATTTTGGGGTTAATTTACTTTTATTTTCAAATTTTGTGAATGCGTAATTGAAAAATACATACAATTCTAAATTTTACATTCTACCTCAAATTTCTATTTCATAATAATCAATTTATTAGTCCAATCATTTTTCATACAGCCAGCTCGATAATAGATTAATCGTTTTTTTGTGTATATATTTATTTGCATCTCGATTAAGATTTTTTTAGCTTTTAGAAATTTTAAATGCATCCACTCTATCCGCTGAAACATTTTCAAAACATTTCTTAAATATTGTCGGAAAGATTGCCATCAATAAAACTAGATTGGTCAAATTATTGATCGATTCTTCCAAACTCATTTATTTGTAGGATTATTCTATCGTACGAATATTTTTCCATGTGCATAGTCAGTGTATAGTTTTTAAATGTTATTGCAAAAGAAACAATTTTCAGCAAAAAGTGGTATAATTTTAATATTAAACTTCGTAGAGAAAACTGTTTTTAGGAGCGAACTAGATTTTTTTAGAATTTTTGAAATCTCACTTGACTCGCTTAACATGTCACAATATAATTCAATTTGAATTGTTTGGATTTTGCTTTGTAATTTAAAAATTAATGATTTAATGGAAACCTCGGTAACAATATATCAAAATCTTGAATATCCAAATGTGCCAATACAAACTAAGTAAAATTAGTATCAAAAAAAGCTTGCACTCTTGGAATGACTATTAATATACCCTAGGAACAATTTAATTAGTTCAATCAATTTAATTAGTATTTACTGCCCCTGTAATTTATATACCACACACTCTACACTCACAATCAGTTTATACTAAATTTTTTATACTAAAAATTCTATAAATATTTTTTAGGGCTAAACAACCTTTGCCGGGCCATCTAGTATATATATGTATATTTTTTTTGCTAATGACAAATTGTATGTAAAAGCGATTTATAACATCCCTTTTGCTTAAAAGGGGTTGTTACATCGAGCAGACGTTCTTAATAAATGAACAAATGTTGGAAGAAGCGACGACTACCTTGTCTCTTATTCAAATATACATTTATAAATACACACTAACAACACACACACACATATATATATATATATATATATATATATATTTATTATAAATGTATAAATTTACATTAGGGTTGTTCCTCGCCATTTGGGGTAGGTTTTTCACAGTACAAGTAAATACAGTTAAAATCTTGATTGATGTACTTACTCCTGGAAGGGCGGTGGAAATACTCGACGACTTAGTCCTTAAATTTGTCTTTAGGTACAAGGACAGGTAAATACCTTTCTTGTCGTTTTATAGGGTGTGCATTTGTAAACCAAATTGTAAAAAATAATTAATTGATGAAAGAAATTTTAATGAATTATTCGCGTTCATAGTGAACGAGTTAAAAGAGACATGTGGAAAGTGCTGCAGTTCGATGGTAAAAAAAAGTTTAAAAATGCAGTATTTTGGGAACCCCTTGAGATACTTTAGTAATTTAAAAAGCTCATCATATAACATTTTTCATTTCCCATCGAACCGTGATACTCTCGATTTGCTGTTTCAACCCGTTCACTAAGAACTCTTTTGTATGGTTGAGTTAATAAAGTTTCACCCTTAATAATTGAGTTTTATTAACATTCTTCTTGTACAAATTGTTTGTAAATAATAATAATAATGATATAGGTAAATATTTGTATGAGAAGAAAGTTAATAAAACTTGATTATTAAGGGTGAAACTTTATTAACTTAACCATACAGAAGAGTTTTTAGTGAACGTGTTAAAACAGCAAGTCAAGAGTATCATGGTTCGATGGCAAATAAAAAACTTTTATGAGATGGACTTTTGAATTACTAAAATATCTTAAGGGGTTCCCGAATTATTGCATTTTTAAACATTTTTATTTACCATCGAACTGCAACACTTTCCATATGCCTCTTTTAACTTGTTCACTAAAAACACAACAAATTCATTAAAATTTCTTTCATTGATTAATTAGTTTTTGCTATTTGATTTATAAATGCACACCTGTGTTTTCTTTATTTCAACTCTAATGTACACGAACATTAACATTACAACATTAGCAGTTCCTCCGAATCTTCTTCCCAGAACTTGCTTAGTTTTATCTCCTAATTAAGTTTGACATCTTTGTTCTGATCCCGTGTTGTTTTTGATGATGGAACAACATATGCACGCATCTATGTATGTATGTATGTATGTATGTATGTATGTATGTATGTATGTTTGTATTGATGTGCATGTAGACAATGGAGTCAAATGTACAATTGTAGGGGAGAACCACGTGGTAATGGATACGTGTTGTGTAGTGTAGAAGTATTGTAAAGCATTGTTTTTTTCAGGATTTTTGAAATAAATGAAGTAAGTGCAAAAGTAGTCAATAAGGTATGAATGTTATTGAAAATGTGCAAAAATGGTTTTACGAGATTGTAGATAAAAATGTTCATAAATGCCCACAAATGTTCTGAAATGTCCACAAATGTTCATAAATATTCACAAATGTTTATAAATGTCGACCAATGTTTACAATATTTATAAATGTTTACAAGTGTTTATAAAAGTTCACAAATGCTTATAAATGATGGGAAATCTTCAAAAATTGCCAAAAATATCCAAAAGGGACAAACGTCTAGAAGTTATCAAAAATTACTCAGAAATGTTCAGAGACTTTCAAAGGTCTTCAAATGTCGAAAAGAGCAAAGACAAAAGTCTAGAAATCTAGAAGTCTAGACAAAAGTTTAGAAATTCCCAAAAATACTCAGAAATGTTCAGAGACTTTCAAAGGTCTTCAAATGTCGAAAAGAGCTTTCAAAAGTCAAAAAAAGCCTCCAAATATCGAAAGTAGCTTTCAAAAAATCCTGCAAACCTTCGAAAGTTCGAGGTAGGTTCTAAAAGTCCCAGGGAGCTTCTAAAAGTCTCAGGGAGCTTCAAAAAGTCTCAGGGGGCTTCAAAAAGTCTCAGGGAACTTCCAAAAGTCTCAGTGAGCTTCCAAAAGTCTCAGTGAGCTTCCAAAGTCTCAGTGAGCTTCCAAAAGTCTCAGTGAGCTTCCAAAAGTCTCAGTGAGCTTCCAAAAGTCTCAATGAGCTTCCAAAAGTCTCAGTGAGCTTCCAAAAGTCTCAGTGAGCTTCCAAAAGTCTCAGTGAGCTTCCAAAATTTCTCAGTGAGCTTCCAAAAGTCTCAGTGAGCTTCCAAAAGTCCCAGGGATCTTCTAAAAGTCCAGGGATCTTCCAAAAGTCTCAGGGAGCTTCTAAAAGTCCCAGGGATCTAAAAGTCCAGGGATCTTCTAAAAGTCCCAGGGATCTTCTAAAAGTCCCAGGGATCTTCTAAAAGTCCCGGGATCTTCTAAAAGTCCAGGGATCTTCTAAAAGTCCCAGGGATTCTCAAAAGTCCCAGGGATCTTAAAAGTCCCAGGGATCTTCTAAAGTCCCAGGATCTTCTAAAAGTCCCAGGGATCTTCTAAAAGTCCCAGGGATCTTCTAAAGTCCCAGGGATCTTCTAAAAGTCCCAGGGATCTTCTAAAAGTCCCAGGGATCTTCTAAAAGTCCCAGGGATCTTCTAAAAGTCCCAGGGATCTTCTAAAAGTCCCAGGGATCTTCTAAAAGTCCCAGGGATCTTCTAAAGTCCCAGGGATCTTCTAAAAGTCCCAGGGATCTTCTAAAAGTCCCAGGGATCTTCTAAAAGTCCCAGGGATCTTCTAAAAGTCCCAGGGATCTTCTAAAAGTCCCAGGGATCTTCTAAAAGTCCCAGGGATCTTCTAAAAGTCCCAGGGATCTTCTAAAAGTCCCAGGGATCTTCTAAAAGTCCCAGGGATCTTCTAAAAGTCCCAGGGATCTTCTAAAAGTCCCAGGGATCTTCTAAAAGTCCCAGGGATCTTCTAAAAGTCCCAGGGATCTTCTAAAAGTCCAGGGATCTTCTAAAAGTCCCAGGGATCTTCTAAAAGTCCCAGGGATCTTTTAAAAATCCCAGGGAGCTTTCAACAGTCTCAGGGAGCTTCTAAAAGTCCCAGAAAGCTTTAAAAAATGCCAGCGAGCTTCTAAATGTTCCAGAGAGCCTCCAAACTCTCAAAAGAGCCCCAAAAGGTTCACAAAAGTGGTCAGAAATACTTGAAAATACTCAAAAATAATCAAAAATTTTCAAAAATGCTCAAAAAATGGCAAGAAAGGATGCAAAATATACAGGAAAAGTAAAAAATAATGAGAAAAATGATCTGAATTATTAACAAAAACAATCAATTATAGTCTTGAATATAAACCCTGAGGAACTCCAAATTATATAATCCACACCCAGTCTCCAGTTTTGTAGAATTGTATTCTCATGTACACATGTGTATCTTTTATCACATGTGTGCGTTCATTAATTTAGGTGTGTGTGTATATGTACATGTGTGTAGGTATCAGTTTCATTGTGATTTAGTTATCTCGTGCCGTAAGTAAGGAGGAAGTAAGTAAGTAAGTAAGGAAGTGGTGGCTTCGTCTTGAATTGGATTAACTTAAGAGGTGAGATAGAGACGACACCTATGTTAGGTAGATATAACTAGTTTCGTACCACTAATGACTAATGCGTTTCTACATTAAGACGAGATATTAATTGTATAAATAGAAGAATATGGTATATATATATATATATATATATATATATATATATTTATAAATCTCGTGTCACGATGTTGGTTCGCGATGGACGCCCCAACTGAAAATTGACATTTCAAAAAATAAAATTCAAAAACATGTATATATATAGAAATATCCAACATTTAAATCTAAATTTGATGAAAAGCTACATTCAAAATCACTGTTTATAGTTTTAAATCTAATTAAAAATCAATGCTTAAAAATTTGAATAAATGTTGACATGAAAAAAAATTAAATGTCATTTGTCAATATTCATGAAAATAATTATATAAATAGATTTACGATTTAAATTTAATTGATTAGCTTACCAAATTATTTCGGAAACCAAAACTTCATCAAAACATTATAGATCAGAGATCACAATAAAAAAGCTGCATATTGAATTTAAAATTAATCATAAACAAAATTTTGACATTTCACAAAAAAATGTTTAACGACTTACTTCAATAAGAAGCAAATAAATTAATTATTCCAAGTTATGTTATAGGCAATATTGCCAAGCAAATATAGATACAAAACATTATTGTAAAATAAATATTATCATATTCTATTAATTTGGACCAAGAAGGAAATATTTTGACATTTATAAATTTAGTGCATATTGGATATATGAAATTGACATTCACTATTTTTCAATTAAATGCAAATGTAAAAAATCAAATATTTATATAAAATTGTACATTTAGATAAAGATACTGCATTGATTTAGACCAAAATTTAATTTATTCTTTAATTTAAAAAAAATTGACATAAACAAAATTAAAATAAAAAAACACTATGATGCGTGGGAATTATTTATCGAAGTGTAAAAAAAATTGTGTAATTAAAATTTAATATTATTATTAATATATCATGTCATTGATTGTCATCGCAAATGCTCATCTTACAGGAAATAGTACAATCTGAGGATATCATTGGAATCTGACAAAAACAAACTAGACAAACTAAATATTATATTAAATTTTGACCGAAACGAAAATATTTTGACAATTATAATTAATTTGAAATAAAATGCAAATGTCAAAAATCAGATCTTTATGTAAAAAAATATTTATTTCCACAATATTCCTGTGTTGTAATAAGCCAAACTTATGAATTTAACAATTATATAATTATTCATTGATGATTTAAAATAATTATTAATTTATTAACAAATAAATAATATTTGAAAGATAATTTTATTGACATATATGACATGGCAAAAGTATAATAAACAAAAAACTGTGATGCGAGTGAATTAATTTTTGAAGTATGAAATGTCAAATAATTTTGAAAATTATAACAAGTTTTTAACTATTTGTCAAAGAATCAGAGTCCTATTAAATATTTGATTTTTGGCACTTTTATTAATTTTTTATCAATTTAGGCATATTTTTTATGGCAAAACAACGTTTGCCGGGTTAGCTAGTTATGTATATATATATATATATATATATATATATATATATATACTCCTTCTACCCCTGGGATGGAGGTCTAAGAATTGGTTTGGGTTTCGGATTAAGGTGTAGGATAATGCATTTCCGCGCGATTGCGATTCTTCTCTCCTGCGAAGGATTTTTTTTCGCTTTTCAGCAATTTCTCGCGCTTTTTGTTTCGTGCCATCGGTTTTCACTTAAGGCGAAAAATGCGCCCTTCCTCCTCCGACACCTGGACGGGAGGGGAATCTGAATATGTATATATATATATATATATATATATATATATATATAGAAAGTTTTCCAGATACTCTTTAAATTATTTATGGCATTCTCCCAATTATAAAAACTACACTAAGTTAACTACGCAAATCTCACCGTCTTTTGTTTTCCCGGTCTGTTAAGAGTCAATATACGTATGTTTAGTATTTTTGTTAAATTAAATACTTACACACATTAAGAAGTGTTTCAATAATTGATATAAAATAATATATAGAGTAACCATCTATTTATGTAATGAAACACAATGTTAGAGATATTTCATAAGATGTAACAATCACCTCGAGTCTGAATGAAAAATAAAGTTTTTTTTTAAGTATCACTATTATAAACTTCCCGTAGGGTAGTTATAGTAATGGGCCAAAAATCGAAAATAAAATTTTTTGCATCTCTTGACGTTTTGAAGGTTTCTGAACATTTTGGCATACCTCAGAAAAAATGAATATGTGTATCTCCGCATTTTTTGTCCACGTTTTCGGGCGTACGGATCAACCGATTTGATTGGTTTAAAAAACATTCGATCCCTATTGATAGGGAGATGTGCTGATTGGTTTTTGGCAAAGGCAGCTCTGGCCGTTTCGGAGGTACGGAGCAAAGAGTGCAGCAAATACAAATCGTTTTTGAGAGAAGAAAGCATCCAATTTGAATGATCTAAAAAAACATTCAATTGGTAATGATTGGGAGAAGTGGTTATTAGTTTTTGGCAAAGGCAGGACCAGCCATTTAGAAGATACAGAGCTAAATGTGCAAAAAATGGCAGTTTTCGAGAGAACTAAGCGTCCGATTTAAATGATTCAAAGAACTTTCTGCTTATTTCAATAAAATAATTGCTTTTGGAAAAAAAATTTTTGTTAGTAATTTTTTTTTAATATTCTTGTAATTTTGGATTTAAAATTCAAAAAAATACGCAGGCTAAGCACAGTCTAAGCACCACTCTGGTACAAATGTTTACCCAAGTGCGTTTAGACTGTTTATTCCACTTTTCCAATTTTGTGAGAAAAACTATTGAAAAATGTAAAAATACCGCCATGCTGAGCACAGTATAAGTGAAAATGTCGCACAGAATTAATTGCAAATGCGTTTAGACTGTGACTATACTTGGGAGCACTTTTTCAATTTTGTGCAAATTAGACAATTATTTTTTTGAAATTGAATTCGAAATGAAATGACTATTGTTAATGTTCTGGAGATAAATTGATTGATTTATGATTTACATTTGATTTGCTCAAATATTAGAAGATAGCAGAAATAATGAAAGTTACAGTATTTGTAATAATATATTTGAAAACGTTTAAAATTTCTCGAATATTTCATTACGGTGCGGGAAGTTTCACCAATTTGCCTTAAGGCACGATGCCTTGCGCCCCACTAGTCTTTTCTAGTTTCATTACAAAGTACGTAATTATGATACAAACAAGATATAAAACACGATAAACTTTAAATACAATTTCACCTCAAGCTGGACCTCGATCGGTCTTTCAACCTGTAACCATTTCCTTATTCCTTTCGCAATCCATATAATATAATATATCCATTTAGTTCGTTCGTTCGTTCGTTTATCCTTTATCTGATGAATAAATGTCTAGGTGAGAATTTTGCTTCGACGGGTGTCGGGGGCTTCCAGGGGGCACAAGGGCGTACGAGGGCGTTCGCGCGACTCGTCGCTTATCTTTAACTTTCCACCTGAACGGCTTAGTAGGTAGATGATAGGTGCAGGGTTACCCGGTAACTACTACCTCAATGCACCCGAAAGCCATTTTATTATATATTAATACTATATATATATATATATATATATATATATATATATATATATCTACGACACAGAGATATGCAATCTAGGGAAGAAGACTAAAACTACGTTGACTACACTACACTGACATAAAAGTTTTGCAAATGTCATATTTATAAGTGATTTTAAAAACATATGTAGTCTGTTTGGGTAGTTTTGAAAGTTCTGATCCAATAACGTTCTTTATGCTTTTGATATTGAAATATTTTTCCAAATATGCTGCAGTAGCATTTTTTAACTTCCCGTAGGGTAAGTTATTGTAATGGGCCGAAAATCGGAATTGAAAATTTTTACATTTCTCGACGTTTTGAAGGTTTCTGAACGTTTTGGCATACCTCAGAAAAAATGGATGTGTGTGTGTGTGTGTGTATGTATGTATGGATACAAATTTTCGTCCACGTTTTCGGGCGTACGGATCAACCGATTTGAATGGTTTAAAAAACATTCGATTCCTATTAATAAGGAGAAGAGCTGATTAGTTTTTGGCAAAGACAGGTCCAGCAGCTACGGAGATAAGGAGCAAAGAGTGCAGAAAATAGAAATCGAGTTTTTGAGAGAACGGAGCATCCGATTTGAATGATCTAAAAACATTCCATTAGTAATGATTGGGAGAAAGGGTTATTAGTTTTTTGCAAAGGCAGGCCCAGCCATTTCGGAGATACAGAGCTAAATGTACAAAAAATGGCAGTTTTTGAGAGAACTGAGCGTCCGATTCAATTGATTCAAAGAACTTTCTTCTTGTCTTAACAAAATAATTGATTTTGGAAAAAAAAATTTTGTACCATTTTTTTTTTTTTTTTTTTTAAATTTTTTGTATATCGAAAATAATTCAGATTTTATTTTTAATTCTGACTATAGTTCTAATATACTTTAAACAAATAATTTCAACTCTGCAATTCAGTTTATATAATTATTATAAATATTAGACAATAATACAATATTTATAATAATCTATTTGAAAACATTCAATATTCCTCGAACGTTTCGTTACGGTACGGGAAGTTCCAGCAATTTGCCTTAAGGCACGATGCCACCCACCCCACTAGTTTATTTTATTTTATTAGACGCCAATCGGCTATAAACAGTTAATTATATAAGAATATAACGTAATAATGTAATGCTATATTTGTACAATTTGTCTCCAAGAGACATTCAGTAATTAGGTTATAGGTAGTAAAAATGGGTGCTCAAAAGGTTAATCAGTAGTGAACCTGTATGTATGTAACAATATGGCAAAATAGTCTACAAAAACTTGTTTTACAAAATTGAATAATACGTTTTGTAAAAATTTTATTACAATTGATATGACATATTTGGAAAATTTTACTAAAGTGATACTTTTTGAAAACTTTGTGCGGTGACATTTCAGATGAATTTTTCTGCGGAGACATTTTATGGAAATTCTTCCATCAAAATTATTTCATGGAACCTTTGTTGCAGATACATTTTTTAAAATATGGAAATATCATATTAGTTATAATATAGTTAGTGTTCATCTACAAAAATTGTAAACATGTAACATAGAAACGAATCATACTAGCTGTTTTTTCTTAAGCTTTTATATTTTATATACATTTGTATATATATATATATATATATATATATATACATAAATCGTGATGTATAGAATACCTTAAGACCATATCAGCAACTTGGCAGTCTTTCATTTATTTTTGTTCATCCCTAAGGTGTTCATGTGTACACCTCATTAACCCTTAAAAGGGGTTAAAGGTATCAGAAAAGAGCACATTATATATATATATATATATATATATATATATATATATATTACCTAAAAAATTTATATCTATTTCTAGATTCTTTTAAAATTAACAAAAGACACTTCTTACACATTTTAGACGACTCTTGTATATATGACACACACACACATATATATATATATATATATATATATATATATATATTAAATACTTAATCTAATTATCAAACAAAGCTAAGTTACGTCAAATAATAGTCTTGATTTCGACTTCCAATTTGTCTCATTTTCAAAACATAAATATACAAATGTATTAGTTAACACAAAAAATACAAATAATGAACAATTTTTGTATATAAAAATTATATAATGCAATATTATATATTTATTTCGAATATATTGACATTGTTAAAATACTTATATTTTAACTAAAAACTTATATTTTAAAAACACTTAAAAAATTGTGAAACAAAATTCTTCTTTCATTAAAATGCCTAAAATTTGTAAAAGAAAACACATATATTTTAAAAATACTCATCAATTTATTTGAAAAAAAAAGACAATTAAATATGTTAAAATATCATAAAATTACCTAAAATTGGTTAAACAAAATAATTATATTGTAAAAGGATTGTAAAGCTTATTAAAATACTTAATACATTTTTAAAAAATACTTGCAACAAACAAACTAGTCTATATTTGAAAATAATTAAAATTAAATAAATATAAATAAGTTTATAGTAAATAAATTAAATAATAAATATATAAGTAATGAAATAGTTAATAGTTAATTAAATTATATTAATATAATAATTAAGCAAGAATAAAAATAAGAAAGAGATTTAACTAAAAAGACAGACTAAATATATCTATCTCAAATTAAAATTAGATAAATAATATTAATAATAGTAAAAAAATAGTCTGTCTTTTTAGTTAAATTCTTTCTTTTTTATTCTTGCTTTGTGTATAGTTAGTTTTTAATGTTACCCTTTCTGTTTTTTTTTTCAAAATTGTAAAAAGATGTTTTACAAATCTTTACTTTATTTATATTTTTACTTGATGTTACGCCCTTCAAAAAATTAATCATAATATATATATATATATATATATATATATATATATATATATAAATTATGTACCTTCCTATATCGTATTTCTTTTCTCCAGGCAGTAAATAACTTTTCCCCGCTTTCCCATTTTTAATCTGATTAATATCACCTAATTAACAATTAGTGTTCCGTGTCACCTTAATTTGTTACCGGAAACTCTTCCGGATACTTTTTCCGCACCTAATTTATTCTTTCGGGAAGCTGAGAAAATATTTCATCTTTTCAAGAAAATATGATACTTTAGCATTCGAGGAGTCGGTAGTCGATATACGAGTACCTGGGCATCATAAATTTATTCCGAGAGGAGTAATTGGTCATGGAGATCCGTGTCTCTTATCAGTATAGAGTTATTCTACAAATGTGTATGTATGTAAATGTAACCCATCATTTTTAACTTCCCGTATGGTAGTTATAGTAATGGGCCGAAAATCGAAAATGATTTTTTTTGCATTTCTCGACGTTTTGAAGGTTTCTGAACATTTTACTGGCATACCTCAGAAACTAAATGGATGTGTGTGAGTGTGTGTTTTGTATATCCGCATTATTTCGTCCACGTTTTCGGGCGCACGGATTAATTTGAACACGATTTGAATGGCTTAAAAAACATTCGCTCCCTATTGATAGGGAAATGTGCTGATTTGTTTTTGGCAAAGGCAGGTCCAGCCGTTACGCAGATACGGAGCAAAGAGTGCAGAAAATGCAAATCGCGTTTTTGAGAAAACGGATCATCGGATTTGTAAAAAACGTTCAATTCGTAATGACGGGGAAAAGTGGTTATTAGGTTTTGGCAAATGTAGGCCCAGCGGTTTCGGAGATACAGAGCTAAATGTTAAAAAAATGGCAGTTTTTGAGTGAACTAAGCGTCCGATTTGAATGATTCAAAGAACTTTCTGCTTGTTTCAACAAAATAATTGCTTCTGGAAAAAAAAAATTTTGTTTCTAATTTATTTTTCAAAAAATATTTTTGTAATTTGAGATTATAAATTCAAAAAATTACCCAGACTAAGCACAGTCCAAGCGCCACTCTGGTGCAAATGTTTACCCAAGTGCGTTTAGACTGTTTATGCACTGGTGCACTTTTTCAATTTTGTGAAAAACTACTGAAAAATGTGAAAATGCCGCCAAGCTAAGCACAATATAAGTGAAAATGTCGCACAGAATTATTTGCAAATGCGTTTAGACTGTGACTATACGGAAGCACTTTTTCAAGTTTGTGCAAAAAAATTAGATGTGCTGGTTAGTTTTTGGCAAAGGTAGGTCCAGCCGTTACGGAGATACGGAGCAAAAAGTGCAGCAAATACAAATAGAGTTTTTGAGAGAGCGGAGTATCGGATTTGAATGATCTAAAAAACATTCAATTTGTAATGATTGGAAGAAGAGGTGATTAGTTTTTGGCAAAGACAGGTCCCGTCATTTCGAAGATACAGAGCTAAATGTTAAAAATGGCAGTTTTGGAGTGAACTAAGCGTCCGATTTGAATGAGCGGACTAACTAAAAAACTTTCTGCTTGTATTGACAAAACAATTGATTTCGAGGATGAAAACTTATTATATCTTTTTTTATTTTCCATAAAATATTTTTGCAATTTTGGATTAAAAATTTAAAAAATCACCCAGGCTAAGCACAGTCTAAGCGCCACTCTGGCACTTTTCCAATTTTGTGAAAACTATTGAAAAATGTGAAAATGCCGCCAAGCTAAGCACAGTATAAGTGAAAATGTCGCACAGAATTATTTGCAAATGCGTTTAGACTGTGACTATACTGGAGCACTTTTTCAATTTTGTGTAAATTAGGCAACTATTTTTTTTTTTAAATTGAATTCGAAATGAAATGACGATTGTTAATGTTCCGGAGATAAATTGATTGATTTATGATATAACAAGATAGCAAAAATAATGAAAGTTACAGTATTTGTAACAATATATTTGAAAACGTTTAAAATTTCTCGAACATTTCATTACGGTACGGGAAGTTCCAGCAATTTGCCTCAAGGCACGATGCCATACACCATTAGTTAGTCTTTCATCCCCCGTTCAATATTTCAGCTCCTCGATAAATCAACATCAACACGACGAAGACGAGCTTTTAAAATTGATGCGTACACTAATTGCCTCGGATTTATACCGAAAAGGCTCCTTCTTTTACAAAGTCCTCTCATCTCTTCAAGATACTTTGTCTAATTGCAAATAAGACGGCGAGTAATATTTGTACCTATAACAAATTGACTCTGTTGTTCTCCTGTTGTTGTCGGAGGTAAAAAGATAAATCGCGTTTTAAAACAACCAGGTTTCGGTAATATTTCAAGGAGAAAGAAAGGGTTGACGAAGGCGAAAGGGTTGTCAAAGGAAATTTGTGGCTCAAAAACTAATAAAGATATTGATGTAGTATGTTGAGATAAAATTATGACTAATATCTCAGCTTTAATTTGCATGTAAAATTTGTGAAACCTAATAATTGGTTTAGTAGATGCAGACTATTTTATCCGAAAATGTCACAAATGTAAGCTGAGCCTTATAATATTATATTTATTAAAGGATGCAAGGGTTTGAGTATGATCGGGAATACTGTATACCAAAAATATATAACAATTGTTGATAAAGCAAAAATTTTAGCGACGGTTTATGGGGGTATTATTTATATAACTATATGTTGACAAAATCATAAATAAACAAAATGACTACACATTGATGAGCAAAACGAATACGTGGTTGGTGGTGACGATGTTTCAAAGTTTATGAAACAATAACAACTATTATTGATGATTTTTTTACATTTGTTGACCCTTCATGGCAAATAATATTTAACACAAATGTGGAAAATCTATCTTAGACACAAATCAGCTATTAGTTAAATATTAATTTTATAGCCAAATGGCTCTAGGAGAGGTAAATTAATATAAACATCGACAATGAGACTCTACTAACCAGCAAATAAAAATCTATTTGAGTTAGAGAAAGGAGTCACTGTGCTGAGATCCTATTTGCACATCTACTTCAATACAAAAAAAAGAACCAGATTATCTGATGATTCTCTTAAAAAAGAACTCTACTGACAAACATTTTATTAAAGTTTTAGAAACGTGCAAAAAAAACTCTGACTAGCAAATTTAAAATATTATTGGTAACGTGGAAAAAGCTCTACTGAAGATCATACCTCAAATTTATTTTATAACGTAAAAGCACGACAAAAAGAAAAAATACCCTACTGACGACCAAACTGAAAATTTGCTTATATATGACAAAACTCTACTGGCGCATTTCCGAGGTTTGTTAAAAAAAAAATGAACTCTGCTGTGGATCAAATTAAAAATTCTTATAAGGGGAACAAGAACTACTAAAGAGCAACTTGAAAATACTATTGGGTGAGAGGAAAAAACTTTAGTGATAAACAAACTAAAAATTAATCAAACTCTACTTGCGTGATAAAAATAAATTTGTCTTAAACAAGGACTCTACACTATGAACAAACTACAGTGGAAGAAGTTATAAACTCTACTAACAAACAATCTGATTTTTTTTAGAGTATAAAAAGCTCTACTAAAGAGTAAATTATGTAATAATTTTACTTAATAATAGGTACAAATATACTTATTTCAACTAAGAGGAGAAAGTACTAATAAGAGGACAAAGTTATTAGAGCGACTCTACTGACCAGTAGCCCGAATTTTTTTTCCAAAATGAAAAAAATAATTTCAAAATATTTTATGATGAAATAAATAATGCGATCTAATTGAAACAGTACAGTGCTCTCCAAAAAATATAGTGGTTGGAATGATATTGTAGTTCAAAAATTACTATTCAAACTATGCATGGTTCAAACTATACATAATTTGGTCTAAATTTTATTGATCTGTTTAATATTTTGATTTAAATTAAATTTTTGACCGAATACTATGGCTTAAAACAGCGTTTTTCAACTCGGTGGCAATTTATAATTATCATTATTACTAAAGGAACAAAACCATTTTATGAAAGTTAAAATATATAATTTTTGCATTTTTTACTCAATATTTTCACTATTTTGCTTAATTCAATATCATCTGATGCTTCGCTTGTGTTTCCATTTTATTTTAATAAATTTCCAGAAATAAAATAATGCATTTTTCTACTGCTATAAGAAATTAAGTTATTGTATTGTTTTTTCTTAAATACTATAGTTAATGAGATTTTTTTTAACTTGCTTCACTCCCGAATTTTTAGTATAAGACCAGTCACGAGAGCTTTCTATACTTATTATATATATATATATATATATATATATATATATATATATACTAGTAGGTATATATCAATCTGTTACCTCAATTTCCTAGGTACATTAATCATAGGTCAGCTATGTCTATTTATCAGACCGTCTAAAATTATTACGAAGGTCGAAATCTGTTTCAATTGTATTTCCAACTGCCTTTACTCTTGTATACATATATACATACATATATATATATATATATACATAATTTATATATATATATATATATATATATATATATATATATATTATATGTATATAGCTATTTAATATAATAAATGACACTTCACAGAAGAAGCAGATGTTGAAAGTTTTGACTGATTCCGGACCATTAGTCCGAATAAATTAATATACTAGAGAATCAGATGTGGATGGGTTTACTAGTGGGTTTTAGTGGGTTTCTTAAAATTAATTTCACCAATTGGGGTTCTGTATTATTAAAAACTACGGGAAGCTTACACTACTTGGGTAATTAAATAGACAAATTGATATCAGTATTTTTTTTAAACTTCAATAAGGAGTAATTTATCTTTTTGCCAAAAAAACCGATTGACTAATTTTATGTTTTGAAATCATTCTAAATCGTTTGACACAAAATTAAAAAAAAAACTAACTACTATTTTAATATCTAGATAAATATCTTTTCTTTGAGACTTTTTTGCCATTTTGCATATATTATAAAAATGTTAGGAAAAGAATAAAATAAAATAACAAAATTTCATCTATTTTATTTTTGTGTGATAGATATAATTGTATGCATTATTTTTAAAATCGTATATATGTAATATTTTGAAAATCCTTTGAGACAACTTTGTAATTTAAAAAGTTCTCATTAGCTTTTCTTACTAAATTCATACTTTCATATAAATAAAATATATTAAAAAATAAAAACCCAGTTGTAATTTCATTTACCTGATTTAAATAATATTTTAGGATTAAAATTCAATTTTGATAGTGAGCATAATTTTATTATTTTTATGGTTTAAAAAAAAAAAATGTGATAATTTAGTTGATTTTTTAAGGTTGAAGTTAATTGATGTTTCATTGAATAATTAACTGTGAAACTTGATACATGTTTTATAATAATTGTTATAATTTTAATAATTAGAAACTTGAAACTACATCATTTTTTCTAATAATATTTTTGACTTCTTTTATGAACAATTTTTGAGATTTTCGACAAAACTTAAAAACGTTATATCAACTTTAGTAAAGTTTTATCAATTTATAATATATATATTTATATATATATATATATATATATATATATATATATAAATGTATAAATTCATATGAAGTTGAATAAAACCTGTATTTAAAATTAATTCTGTGACACAGTTCGGTTTTGTTTCAAAGAAAACATCTTCTTTGAATACAAATTATCGAGTTGCTCAATTTATATTCATATGTGTCAGAATATACAATATATATATATATATATATATATATATATATATATATATATATTACTTACACTTTTTAAAATTCACTTTCTCTTACATAAGACTTTAATTCGATTGAAATTGAAAATGACACACATTTTATTTAATGTTCCAATTTATTTTATTCATTAGGCTAGCATTTATATATTTAAAGCTAAAAATATTTATTAAAATAAATATCACATTGCAGTATCTAATTTAGCTAAAACTAAAATTAAAATATGTACTATTTTTTTTTTTGTAAAAAGGCACTGTTATACTTAATTATACTAATTAAAGCAAAAATGTTACTTTTTTGTCTTTGAAATTAAATTTCAATTAATTAGAATACTAAATAAATGCTAAAAGCGTAAAATTCAGCTTATTTTTTATATTCAAAACATTCACAAGAATTGAATAATTTAAAAAAAAAAAAAACAATACTAAATGTATATTTGTTCTTGAGACTCAATTGAAAAAATACATTAGATCTTCTGAAATAATGATAAATGGACTTTTTTTAGGTAATTATGAGTTTAAAAATATTGAATTGCGAAATACACTATTTTTTTCTATTGCGGAGATCTAAGAATAAAATCTAAAAGATCAAATTTAAAAGTTAAAAACATGAAAGTACAAAATGTAATACTGACATAAACCAAAACATATAAATAATTCTTGTTAAATTAATGATGTACAAAGAATATTATTTTTTACAATTTTGGTGACATCAGCACTTTTTCTATTTATACAATTAAAATATTTTTTTACCTAAAAATTAATTTAATCAAACATTAATACTATCAACAGTCTTGTTCTGGTCGTAAATACTTTTAAAAATCAGTATACATAATAATTATTAATACATGAACATTTGTTATCATTCAACTATACAAATGATATTAATTTTATAGCCAAAAACAATATTTTGTACCTAAAAATTTAAATTCATTTTTATCCAAATGAAAAAAGTTAAGTTTTTATAATTTATCAGAAAAACTACTAATTTGTCCTAATTTTATTGGAAATTCTCCAGATTTACTCCTAAAATTTATGGATTTTATTCAGGACATGCAGTAAATTATATATGAATCTTACTCTAACAACTTTAGCAAAATAAATTCAGAATTTATGATTAATTTATGCATATTAATTTCAAGTGGTTAAAACTGGGCTTAAAATTATTTGGAGCTTTGAAATAATATTTAGCTTTCATATTTAACTTTCAAATAGTATATTTAATTTTTTTGTCAAATATTTCACTGTAGACATACATAGTTATTAAATGTATACCAAGTCAACTTATCAACCACTAAAACTTATTTGAGCTTTTAATCGCAAAATCTTCAGAAATTCCTTAAATTCACGAAATCTAGATGGATTTTGGGGCAGCAATGCTTTTTGTTTATAAAATCAATCATATTAATTTTTTTATAAATTCATCACAAATACTATCAAACTCTTTCAACCATCAAACCCTGATGTTCTTCAAAGTGGTACAAGATTTTTTCAGGATATTTGAATTATCATCAGGAAATCTACCCACTCAAAACAAAATCAATATCTTTGTTTTTTGATTTGCAAAATTAATAATAACTTCAGCACGATATTGGCTTTAATAGAGCACTTAAGCGAAGAAATTGATTCAAATCAATTTTGAAGCACCATCTTCACATATTGCTTAAAATTATTCGAATTTTTTACCATTTCTGTCCAGAAAAGGTTTGTAGACCTCAAATCTTCACAATCTGGTGCAATTTGCTTCTAAATTCTAGACAAAAGTGTGCACAAGCTGGTGGACTAGATAAAGTAATACCAGAAAATATTTTTGTAAAAAAAACTTGCCGATTTAGCATTTAAGCAGAGCATCATCAAGCAGCAAATTTCTGGGAAGTCTATCACTTGTCAATTATTATCATTCGAATTTTTCACCATTGCTAGTCAAAAAAGGTTCAATAGACCTTAAATCTTCACAATCTGGCACAATTTTCCCTCGAAATCTTAAACAAGAATCTGCACAAGCCGGTCCATCAAAATAGTTCCCAAACATTCTTTTGCATTGGGCGCAATTTCGGACGCAGATTCCCATATAATCGAGACCAACTTAATAAATAATTGTGATTTAAAAATTAAATTTATAAAATTTTGGTAGTTTTATGATGTCCAAAAAATTCCATACTCACCACTATAAGCAGGGGTGGCCACGGAAATACTTAGGGTGCACAAAATTAGGACACAAAATGCGAACAGGAATGTTTTTGAAGACATTTTGTAGAAGACTATATGATGGTGCAGACGTTCATGGAAAAAATTACAAAAATGTTAATTTTATAATAATAAAACTTGGTGGAATTATATTTAACTCACATATTTTTTATTTTAACACAATTGTTTTATAGAATTAAAAAAATATGTAGCACGTAACACACACTGAAATTTAATCAAACATTTTATTAATTATAACAATTTTAAATTATTGATAAATTAATTATTTATTAGTAAGTTTTTATAAATTTCGTTGCAATTGATCTTAATTAAATTTTGTCTTCAATTATCTTTATTACTATTATATAATGTATACAAGTTTTTTATTTTATTACTTTTATGATTCACATACAGTAATATTGAAATTAAATTCAGAAAAAACATTAAAACATTCTGAGTGTGTGTTTAGCTTTATATATGTAGAGACCCGCGATTTCTGAGGTCTGCGATAGAAAGGGAACTTGGTTCTTTTTTAAATAAAATACATATATATATATATATATATATATATATATATATATATATATATGTATGTATATATATTTATTTATTTAAATGTATTAATGAATTGACGCAAATTTGTTTGCATACGTAAATCGTTTGGTATAAAATTCTTTTTTGATAAAAAAATAATATTGAATTAATTATTATTTTTTTAATAAATACATTCAATGCAATATTAAACAGCTAAAAATTTTATTAATGGTCTCTAAATTTTGTGGAAGTCTAATATTTAGTCAGGCATCTAAAAATGTAGAGTCTTAAAAATCTCCTCAGGGAAAAAATCTGAAAAAATATGTTCAGAGGTGTAATAGTTTTGTTAGTTGTCTAAAATTTTTGTCAGATATCTAGATATTTTGTCAGTGGTCTAAAAATGTTATTTGGGGTCTAAAATTGTTTTGAGGTGTCTAAAAACGTTATCAGAGACTTAAGATCATGTCAGGGCTCTGAAAATGTTGTCAGAAGTCCAAAAATGTTACCAATAGTTCCAAAAATGTTGTCAGGGGTTAAAAATTGTTATCAGGGGGTCCGAAAACGTTGTGAAGGGTTCAAAAATGTTGTCAGGGGTTCCAAAAATGTTTTCAGGGATCCAAAAATGTTGTCAGTGGCCGAAAATTGTTATCAGGGGGTCCAAAATGTTTTCAGGGATCCAAAAATGTTGTCAGGTGTCCAAAAATGTTGTCAGGGGTTTCAAAAATGTAGTCAGGGGTCCAAAGATGTTGTCATGGTTCCATAAATGTTGTAGGAGTTTCAAAAATGTTTTCAGGGGTCTAAAAATGTTTTCAGGGGCCCAGAAATGTTTTCATAGATCGTAAAACCTTTTCAGGGGTCTAAAAATGTTGTCAGAGGTCCACAAATGTTGACAGGGGTCCAAAAATGTTGCCAGGGGTCCAAAAATGTTTTCAGGGGTCTAAAAATATTGTCAGGGGTCGAAAAATGTTGTCAGGGGTCCAAAAATGTTGTCAGGGGTTCAAAAATGTTGTCAGGGGTTCAAAAATGTTTTCAGTGATCCAAAAATGTTTTCAGTGATCCAAAAATGTTGTCAGAAGGTTCAAAAATATTTTTAGGAGTCTAAATATGTAGTTAACGATCCAAAAATGTTGCCAGGGTTTCAAAAATATTGATATTTTTTGACAACATTTTTTGTACCCCTGACAACATTTTTTGACCCCTTACTTCATTTTTGGACCCTTGAGGAGATTTTTAGACCCCTGACAACATTTTTGGACTTCCGATAATTATCAAGGGACCAAAAATGATGTCGATGTTTCCAAAAATGTTGCCAATGGTACCAAAAATGTTGTCAGGGGTCTAGAAATCTTGACAGGCGCCTAAAAGTTTAGACGGTAATATAAAGAGCTTGCCCCAATACAAAAACTTTGATCAAAAATTCTAGATAGGGCTCGAATTTTTTTTACAGATCTAAAAATTTTTTTAGGAGGGAAAAAAAGAGTATTTATTTAAATAAGGTTCTAAAAAGGGTATTCATGGTCCAAGAACAGTGTTTAAAATATATTAGTCCAGAAAAAGGTTTAGGGTTCAAAAAGTTCTTCATAGTGTTTTACATATGTAATAAAAATTCAAGCAAAATTTCAAGCCATAAAACAATACATTAAAAAAAATTTAAAATTTTACCTCAAAATACTATTTGTGCTTTTTCATTACAGCAACTTGCCAATAGGCATAAAATTACATCCAGGTATTTAAATCAAATTTTTGAGCTAGTTTTTGGATAAAAAGTACAAAAAATCGATTCGCTTCCGCCTCATGCGGAACTGGTAAAATTCCGCTCGCGTATAAATGTCAATTTGTGCGATTAAATAAATTAAATCGATTTCCTGCTTTAAAAAAAAGAAATAAAATTAAAAGTAACATTTATTTATTTATTTGGCGTCAATAATTAACAGATGAGAGTTATAAATAAATAAATAAATAAATAAAAAAGACGTGCCGAACCTGTTTCTTCTCTCGTGAGCAATGAACGACCGTGAATGACGACTAACGGACGAAAATTAAAAAGCCCCCGAAAACTTGATTTTTGAAAAAAACTAGCTGTAAGTGGAATTCTGTCTTAAGGCAATTAGGGCATCGTGCCTTAAGGCAAATTGCTGGAACTTCCCGTACCAAAAATTATTATTTTTTTAAAAACGATTAACATTTTTGAAAAAAAATTACTTCGAAAAAATAAGATTTTTGAGAAACTATCTTATTGTTAAAATCTCTATAAAATATCTGATAATTTGATGTGCATATGTCTAATGATCATTTTTGACCGCCAAATGGCATTTTTTTTTTATTTTTTCGTTAGATCTCCGAAACCGCTAAACCTGCCCTTATAAAAATTTGATCAAATCTTCATCTTGTCAATACAAGTAAAATGTTTTTTGAATTATCAAAATCGGATGCTCCGTTCTATTAAAAACTGAGGTACCGTTTTTGGCACTTTTTGCCCCATATCTTCGGAACGGCTAGACCTACCTCTGCCAAAAACTAATCAGCACGTCTCCTTATCAATACGGATCGAATGTTTTTTAAATTAATCAAATTGCTTTATCCGTGTTCCCGAAATCGTCGACGAAAATTTGTATCCGCACACACATACATACTACGCACACACACACACACACACATACATCCATTTTTTCTAAGGTATGCCAAAATATTCAGAAACCTCTGAAACGTAAAGATATATAAAAATTTTCGTTTTCGATTTTTTTGCGATTACTATAACTTAAGCGATTACTGTCAAGTTAATAAGGAAAAAGGTTCCGTACGAAGTCACTTTTAGTTTAATATGAATATCGATTTATTTCATATTCAGTAAATTTTAAATAATTTAAGCTAAGGAACATTAAAAATTTGATAGAGGAGAATAAAGTTTCAGGATTTAAAATTTTAATAAAACTTTAATTTTTTTTAATTAATTTACAGTACTAATTTTCATTAGAGTCAATGTAAAATAATGTCCTGATTAGTTTATTATTTAAAAAATAATAAATAACCAGTTTTTTTAAACTTTTGTCAAAATTTTTTGAGAAAAATTGGCCTCCTGATGAAAATTTCTTATAAAATCAAATTTTTCTCTTAGTAACGACTTATGCATTTTTTCCGGAACACATCCGCATCTGAGAAGAAAAAAATTGTATTTCCTGATTTGCGAATTCGTGCAAAGGTCACACGGACGTGCGTCCAGTCTTCCGGGTCTGGTGAGAATATTCTCACGTTCGATAAATTTAAATAAATTTAAATATATTGTATTTATACATATACATATATAGTCTCTTCTCTCGCATTTAACTTGAGATTTAGTTTGCTCGTCAGTAGAGTTCTTTTGTCTCTGAAGTTTCAGTTTGTTTGAAAAGAGTGATCATTCTTTCTTATTCGTCTTAGTCGTCAGTAGAATTGCATTTTTTGTAATTAAACTCTTTTAATTCGCACTTAAGTAACAATTAGCTCGTTAGTAGAGCCCTCTTTCTATATTCTAAATTATTCAAAAAACAAAAGGTTGATTCCACATTTATATGTCTTCATGTTTTGTTAAACGTATATCATCTTCAGTCATAATGAATAGATTATTAATAACATTATCAATATTAGTATCAAATTAGCAGCAATACAAGAAAAATGATATTTACAAAATTGTGGACTATACGTTTCGACACAGAGTGTGTTTCATCATTGAAGTATCATAACTTAAACTTTATATTAGGTTGTCAAATATCTCCCTTCCGCTTTTTTGCTATTGGTTTATAATACAAAAAGGCGGAAGGGAGATATTTGACAACCTAATATTTACATGAATTAAAAAAAAAGCAAACTTAATATTATCAATTCTTATGTATAAAATATAAAAGATGATTTGATTTAGGATTAATTCTGATTTTATTATATATGTATATATGTATTTGCACGTGTCCCAATTAAAAAAAAATCTGACGTCATAATGTTTACTAAATCAGTGCACGTGGAACTTGACCATCGACAAGGGAATTCACCTCTATATTACTCATACATAATTTATACATCAATATATATGTATATATATATATATATATATATATACTCTGACATCATCAGGAAATCAGGAAAATGTGGATCACATTCACGTTCTTAAGAAGCATTCTAATACTAAAGATCTAATGATATTCTAATGATAAAGATCATTAACATTTGTAAATAAAAAAACTCTACTGACATGTAAACTGAAAGTGAATTTTAAGAGACAACGAAGAATTAATCTACGTCTAAACTTAATAGATTAAAATTAATAGCAAGCTAGAACATAAAAAGTAGACTTCTACAGTCTAGCAAACTGAATGAAAAAAACGAATAAAAGGATTCTACTAACGAGCAAGTAGAGTAAAAATTAGAATACAGTAAGATGACTCATATACTAGAAAAATCTGTAGAATTACGAGTCGGTATAATTTGAATCAATTTTATCTATCTTAGAATCATTTTAACAATTTTACTGCATGATACAATTTCTGAACAATTTGGAAGAATAGAACTCTACTGACGGACAAGCTGATAATTATATATACTCGACTAAAAAAGAAGTAATTCATTACTAGCATTTTAAAATTTACTGACAAACATACTGTATTTTACGAGCCAAGACCAGAATTTAAAAATGGGACTGTACTAAGGAGCAAACTATTCCTTATAAGTAAAATATTACTAAACCAAATAAAATGAACAACTAGAATTTAATACTGATGAGCAAACTGAATCTGTTCATTATAAGAACGAACAGATATTTTTATAAGAAAAACATTACAAAACTTCATTAATCCCAAAATCGGTCTTTACTGATAAATAAACTTGCTATTTTTCCAAATTAGTCACATAGGTTCTACTAAAAAAAGCTCGACTGACAACAAAAATAAACCACGACTTTTGGAAGAAACAAATAAAATAATTCTACATTCAGAGTAAGGATGTTTTTCTAAGGATTAATAATTTATTTTTATTTTTTTAATTAATAATAATTATTTTTATCTTACCTTAATAAGTACACTTTTCTATTTTTAATATTAATGCCTAAAGTTAAACATCCATAATTTATAAATTTAAATTTTTTACTAAAAGTTTAAAGTATTTTACTAATATTGTACTAAATCTGGTGCCAAATGGTAAATGCAAGGAGCTCTCAAGGAAGGCATGTCTTTTATAGTCTATTTTAGCAAAAAGGACTCTACGGGTGGTAATTCGACATCTTCTCTTGTTCTAAATCAATTTTCTCCGGAAATCAGGAAAAAATTAGATAAAATTAGATACAATGTTTCAGGAAATACAGATATAGGTCGTACTACCTTCTTCAGAAATTTTAATCACATAATATAAGGTTGTCAAATATCTCCCTTCCGCCTTTTTGTATTATAAACCAAGAGCAAAAAAGCGGAAGGGAGATATTTGACAACATAATACAACATAGAAGTTGCTTCAAAAATATAATAGTAGAATTGTGAAAAAACTAACGAATCAGAGGTAATCATTAGTAATACTACCAATTTAGTATTTTCTAGAAATTTTTATAAAAAAAGAAAGAAATAGATCTAAAGTGTAAAAAAAAACTTCCTTGACTGGCAAACTAGTCCCGGTAAGAGAAAAAGTACAGAATACAGAAATAAAGTTCTATTGACAAGCAAAATAAAACCATGATTACAAAAATTTTTGAATTTGAGATAAACTTCTGAAAATTACTAAATAATATTATTAAAATGAAAATAAATAACTATATATATAAGCCTTTTTAAGGTGTGAATATAGTTTTAGGATATGGGATTTAGAATATCAACTTAAGGGTGTATTCTAGTGTAGAAATTCAAAAAAATCGTTTTTTTATTTTATATTATCAAAGTTTAACTATGTACGAATGGCTACGAGAAGGTTTTGAAAATTTGAATTATCTTCGGAGATATAGGCATTTTACTGACTTGGTCTCGATACTGGTTTGACTTCATGTAAAACTTTAAATGCGCTTTTTTCAGAACAGACTTTTTCAGTACTGTTGACACGATTTCTCGAGTTTTAATTGACCGATTTAATGGAAATGTTCAGAGAGTCTTGTTTATAGACCTATCTATAGCCCGAAGTAGGATTATCCTTAAATTTCAATTTTTACTATTTTTAAAAAATTCGAGAAACTCAAAAAACAGTAAAAAAACACTTTTTTCAAACAGTCGCACATTTGGAAAAAAAAATTTACCCATCGCTAGTTCGGGCAATTGCGACATCATTGTAGATTAATAATCTTTTTATTTTTTTGCATTTCCGATGGCTAGGAGGGCTGAAATCATGTCAAGACTGAGGTGCCAATTTTTTGAGACCACCCACTTCATCAGCTGCCACTTATTACAATTTTCAACTTTTTTATTTTTTATTTTTGTTTTGTATTTTAATAATATTAATAAATAAGTGGTAAAAAAATGAATAGTAAAAACATTAATTGCTTTCTTTTACGACACTTTAAAAATGACCTAAAATTCATCGCTCTACACTAGAATACCCCCTTAAGAATAACAAAAAGGTATCTTGCGCGCGGAATTTAAAACCATCAACTTATTTTTCTAAATAACGTCATATATATATATATATATATATATATATACGAGGTCTGTTCAAAAAGTTTCCGGAATTTTCGTTTTTTCAAAAAAATATTTATTTATTCGTCTACATTAATGTGGTCCCCTTCAAAGTAGTCCCCCCCAGATATAATACACTTATGCCAGCGTTTTTTCCAATTTTCGAAGCACCCTTGATATTCACTTTTTGATATGTCCTTGAGCACTCTCGGCGATTTTCTTCAATCGAGGAAAACCGCCGTCCTTTCATGGGTCTCTTCAACTTTGGGAATAGGAAAAAGTCACACGGAGCCATATCTGGTGAATTTTTGCACTTTGCAACACTTTATTTCATTTTTTACGCAAAATTTAATACAAATTCTTTGACTTTTCAATTCTTCCATTGTAAAAATCGCCGAGCTCAGAAAAACACGTCGAACCTTAGCGACTACCACAGACAAAGTAAACAGTGAATATAGCTGAAAATTTCATCATACTTTAGGGGCATGTATACCAACACAATAAAAAAAAAATTTTGACAATCAGACACTCCAGACCCGCGAAATTTAATTATTAGTAATTCCGGGTACTTTTTGAACAGACCATGTATATATATATATATATATATATATATATATATATATATATATATGTATATATATATATATATATATATATATATATCGTATATAAATGTGTTATAGTAAACAAGCATCAGTTTTAAAAGAGTACGACGACAGATTAACGGTTTGTATCGATGTAATACGTTTTGGGAACTGGCACTGATTTATGATGATTTTTATCACTCTTGCCGAAAACTTGATGTTATTACAGATTAAACATGTATAATATATATATATATATATACTATAATGTATGTATATATGTATGCATATGTGTATATGTATATATCTATAAATGTGTGTCGTTAATCCCATTCGGCAAGGTGCGCGCATAAGTGGATTATGTTTTTGACAAGTCAACCCTTACTTAGGGCTAAGGGGGTGCACATGGAGTCCCTGAAGTCCCCAAATACGCCCCCGACTTCTGAGAATGATATATTTCTCTTAAACTGTATAAGTAGACACGAATATATTCCTTTGGTAGACATACGTCTAAGGAATTTTAGGGAAATGTTACCTACTCACATCATAAAAATCTAATTTTCATCTGCATAGAATTTAACACAATTAACTTGCCTAAAATTATATATGTAAATACTAATATTTGATTTTTTTAAAATATTCACATACTTAGTTTAAGAAGTTTCTCAGATATTTTGATTTTTTTTAACATCCTTTATGTAATTTTTAATTTAGTAAGATATTGTACTGCTAAGATAACAATTTAAGCACAATATTTAACTTGCATTTAAATATTTTATATTTCCTGTTTATAACAATATAAAAATTATAACTAGTGGGGTGTATGGCATCGTGCCTTAACGCAAATTGCTGGAACTTCCCGTACCGTAACGAAATGTTCGAGAAATACTGAATGTTTTCAAATAGATTATTATTAATATTGTAACATTGTCTAATATTTATAAAAATTATATAAACTGAAATGCAAAGTTGAAATTATTTGTTTAAAGTATATTAGAACTAAATCTGAATTGTTTTCGATATACAAAAAAAAAACTAAAAAAAAATGATACAATTTTTTTTCCAAAATCAATGCTTTTGTTAAAACAAGCTAAAAGTTTTTTGAATCATTTGATTTGGACGCTTAGTTCTCTCAAAAACTGCCATTTTTTGCACATTTAGCTCTGTATCTTCGAAATGGCTGGGCCTGCCATTGCCAAAAACTAATAATCACTTCTCCCAATCATTACTAAGTGAATGTTTTTAAGATAATTTAAATCGGATGCTTCGTTCGCTCAAAAACTCGATTTTTATTTTCTGTACTCTTTGCTCCGTATCTCCGTAACGGCTGGACCTGCCTTTGCCAAAACCTAATCAGCTCTTCTCCCAATCACTAGGAATCGAATGTTTTTTTAACCATTCAAATCGGTTGATCCTTGCGCCCGAAAACGTGTCTGTAAATTTGTATCCATACATACATACACACTCACACACACGCACACATCCATTTTTTCTGAGGTATGCCAAAATGTTCCGAAACCTTCAAAACGTCGAGAAATGTAAAAAATTTCAATTTCGATTTTCGGCCCATTACAATAACTTACCCTACGGGAAGTTAAAAAATACTTTAATATTTCAGGTACTTTAATAAATACCTATTTTTCTAATATTTAAATAATTTTGTAATAAATTGCATTTTACTTAACCATTGCACCGTACTTTGAAAACCTTACTTTAGTTGGAGGTTTCGATACAATTTTTCACATTTTTTTAAATAACTCAAAAATTTGGTTGCGGACACTCTTTGTTAGTAAGCTTATCAAAAACTATATTAAATTTATAACATTTCTGTATAAGTTGTTTCATATAGTACAATAGTAAAATTTCAAATAAAACTGATCTGAATCCGTTTATATAGTTACTTCAACATTCAATATATTTATTCAGTACATTCCTTTACATTTATTTAAATAACTCAAAAATTTTGTTCTGAGTATTCTAATATTGTTACTTTATTAAAAATTGGATAAAATTAACTGCCATTCTTTATAAACAAAATTATATGGTACAATATAAATATTTTGAATAAAATTGATTTGAATTTCATATTTAATTAATTTATAAATATAATATGGATTTGGGACATTTTTTTAAAAAAAGTTAAATAAGTAGAAAATTTGGTTCCAGTTTTGATCGCAAAAAAAACTAGATAAAATTTGGTTTCATTTTGTGGCAACTATCTTATACACTTCTGATACAAAAATTTTGGAGAAAAATTAAGATGAACTCGCCCTTATGCAATTAACACATTAATACCATATATGATTTGGGAACATTTTTTTACGTTTCCTTAAATAACTCGAAAATTTCGTTCCCAGCACTCTTTTGTTTATTGCTTAGCAAAAACTAGATGAAATTAACAATCATTTTGTTCAAACTGCCTTATGGATATCTTTAGGAAATTTTGAAAATAAACTAATTTGAATTCTCCTTTATGTATAGTACAATATTTTTACATATAAACTGAGGACATTTTTCTACATTTTGTTAAATAACTCAAAAGGTTGGTTTCAAGTACTCTTCTATAGATAGCCTAAATAAATCTAGATAAAATTTGAAACCTTTTCATAGAAACGGTTTCATACACTCCGATACAAAAATTTTTGAAAAAAAATTGAAACCGTCTTTATGTATTGTTCAATATTGTTACATTCAAATTCAGGACTTTTTTCTAAATTTTTTTGAATAACTCAAAAACATTGTTCCTGGCACTATTTTGTAGTTAGCTTAGCAGAAATTATATAAAATTTACTATCATCCCTTACGAATAATCGCATATCCTTCTATATGAAAATTTTAAATAAAACCGAATTATACACGTTTCAATTTACAATAATTCTGGACATCGTTTGGCATTTTATCAAAAACTGGAAGACTTCCTTCGGGACGATATTTTCTAGTTACCTTAGCTGAAACTATATATATATATATATATATATATATATATATATATATATATAATAATTCATTTCTGAACGATTTGTGAGTAATCTCCTCCCCTGTATTACATTATAATTATAATCCTGAGAAACACTGAACAAGCATTTAATGCGAAGATTAGTAACTGCTAAGACAGATAATAAGATTATATCTTCATTTATACACATTTATATATATATATAAGGTAAAGGTGTGCGTATTATGATAAGGGTACAAGATATTCAACCCTCCTACCCCCTATAAGGTTTTCCGCCCCTGCAAAAGGTATTATTAATGATATGTCACTGGCCATATGCACGTGGCACGGTAATATATATATATATATATATATATATACATATATATATATATATATACTAGCATACCCGGTCACGCGTTGCTGCGACTTTTATTAAAATCCACCTGATTAAAATTTGAATCCGTTTGACAACCAACATTTCAAACCTTTTGTTATAAAAATTTATATAAATTCAAAAATAAATAAAATCCGGATTTAAATTTGAATCTGATGCTTCAATATTATTGATCAAATTTTTTTTAACTTCCCTTAACTTTATAGTAATTGCGAAAAAATCGCAAAAAGGAAATTTTTATATATCTTTACTTTCAGAGCGTTTCGAACATTTGGGCTTATTACGTTAAAAGAATTGATGTATGTATGTGTGTGTGTTTAGATCACTAGTTTATAAATAAACCATAGAACGAATTTTGAAACTATACAACAAAAAATAGAGCTTATCTGACAAAGAACTCACCTTGGATTTTAAGAGAGCTTTTTGAAACCATCTGGATAAATTTAAATTGTAATACATATAACATTAAAAATTCACAAATAAATTAAAATTATGTCTTAAAAATGTCCTGCAAAAAATCTGTACTGATCAGAGATACGGTTTCTAAGACAGACTAGAACAAAAATTTGAATTTTATAATTTGTTACTCTAAAAATTTTTGGTAAGACACTTTTTATTTAAATTATTTCACGAGGTTCCTTAATTTTGTGTATATTTTAGAGCCATCAATTTTGTCTAAACATAAGTTTAGAATATATATAATATATATATATATATATATATATATATCTATATATATATATATATATATATATATATAAATACATACATTTTTTCAAATTTATATCTCTACTAATCTCATAATTTGTAACTCTAAATATCTCTTGTCATAGCTTATACGAAACAGTTTATAGTTTTAATGGCCAAATATTTTGAAATTAGACATTTTAAAATTTGCTTTGATGTTTTCTCAAATATTTATTAAGGTTTTAAGACTAATATATATATATATATATATATATATATATATATTTAATTTATTTTATCTAAATGTTTTAGTTATGAGGTGTCAGGTGTGGAAAGAAAGAGTTGGAACTAGTAAAAACATTGAAGGCCAAGTTTTATAAATGAATAAAAATATAAATTCATTTGAATATATCTATTGGTACTAAAGCGTAAAGTAAACTCATTTTTTGTAGAAATATATAATGCAGGGTGTCCCAGAACTCAACGTCAAGACGTAACGTGGTGACAGTATTGATTGTAACTGACATGCAGAAAAATTAAAAACAAAATGTTTCTTAATGCAGTTTGAAAATTATGAGCTTTTAAGTGCATTTTAGAGCTTTGGTCAAGGATTGACCATTTTTCGGTTAGTTTAATTTTTATTATTTTTGCTTTTTTAACCTCCCGTAGGATAAGATTATAATATTCAGTACATATTTTGTGTGCATTTCTATGGGTTTTGTATCAATGTTTACACGTCAAACACCGACGCGGCGCTTACGCGCTTTGACATATCGCCTCTAAAACAGCCACGCAGCGCGATTGCTATAAAAAAGTTTAAAAATTTGAAAAAAATTTGGAATATAAAAAATTAAATTAGTTAAAAAAGTCAATCTTTTTCAAAAATTCTCAAAAATCTAATTTTTACAAAGTTTTGAAAATAAAAATTTAGTTTTTTTTTTAATTCAATTTTCGGTACGGCAAGTTTCAGCAATTTTTCTTAAGGCATGATGCCATGCATCTCTAGTTTAAATAATACCGTGACCATAAATAACATTTTTAGAACCACAGTCAAAAATAATGACACAATTTCCGCAAGTTTCAGAAAATACTATTTTTTGACTATTTGTGAAGCTGAAAATTTAAAATTTTCAAAATTTATTTAGACTTTGTAAGGTCACACTTTTAAAAAAAGTGTATTGAAGTATATTGGCAAAAAAAGTGTACTAAAGTATATTGGCAAGTTACATTGAAATTTAGTGCTTTCGATAAGGATTGTAAAAAATGGTGCAATATTTGTTAATTTCATACTAAAAAAAATCGTAAAAAATATTAACTTAAAAATAACCTGATTTTTCTTAATCAATTTTTAATATATTTCATACACACAATTAATCTAATATATATTTTATTTCATTTTTTCAATTATCTGTTATATTTTATTTAAATATTAATTAATACAAACTCGGTGAGCATGTTCTAAATTATCGAAAGCCCTAAAGGGATGGGGGGGGGGGGGGGTTGCAAAATGTCGTCATACATTTCCATTTATTCGGGGGTACCTGTAGAATCGTACTTTGAATTGCACTTTTAATTGACCTCTTTGTATGCAAATTGACGAAGAAGAATCACAGATGTCTTCATTTACATATTAAGGGAGGAATATATCTATATACATAAATACATACATACACAGATACACATATACATATACATATACCGAAATATATTTAATGTTTATTAAGCACCAATAAAACCTTATGACTTTTTAACAAAAAAGTTCCTACCTTACATTATGTTTTTTAATAAACCCCCAAACGCAGGGACGAAATAATTTGCATTTGAAATGTACAAATATTAATATATACAATATATATATATATTATATATATATATATATTTGTATATAATTATGTATTTGTATATTTGTATATATTTCTAAGTGAGATAAATGACTGGATGCCATTATGGGCTATTAGTGATGACATATGGCAAAGGTGTGCTCTAATGAGTTAATTAGCAAACTCTATTAATAACTGCTCAAGAACAAGAAAGCCACTCATTTGTGTGAGCAGACATTCTAGTAGAATATATATGAATATATATATATATATGTATTTATATATATATATATATATATATATTCCAGAATATTACAGTCAATAAGTCGAATACACCGTATATAACAATTAGTACTAATTTTGATTAAACAGATATGTTAAACTTTTTTTAATTTTTTTGTATCGAAGCATATAGAAATATAATAAATTTTATCTAGTTTCTTTAATTCCAAACGTTTCGACATTCAATTTAATGTCATCATCAGTGGATCTAAAAACAGTATAAAAAATTAGTATGACTAGGTAATTATAATATATGTGGATTGGAATAGAAACTATAAAAATAAGCGAGGTAATATAAATATAAGGAAGTAATATAAGAAAGTAATATACATATAAGCTTCATTAACAAATTTCTTGTCAAACTGTATAAAAATATTTATATGTGATTACAGTAAATTTTACCTTTTTTATATGATTTTATTGGCTTCCTCTTATTATACAATTAGCCATTTACAATACATTTTAACTAAATTTTTTACCTAGTTTCTTCCAAATTAACTATAAATTAATTATTTAAAAAAATTAAGAAAAATGTCCTGCATCCATATATGAAGTTAATTTATACAATACATAAAGACCTAATTATTTTTCTCAAAATTTTTGTACCAAACTGTGTAAGATAGATACGTAGAATTGTTGTAAATTTTATCTAGTTTTTGCTAAGCAAAATATAAATAATTGTAAATGTAAATGCAGTAAATTTATACAATGCTTGCAGGCAAATTATTTTGTTCAAAACTTTCATATTGTACTATATAACACGGATTACATAAAATTATTTTAAATTTCATCTAGTTACTGCTAAGCAAACTAGAAAAATATCACAAAAATGTCACAAAATTTTTGAATTATTCAAATAAATATTGAAGAGTGCACCAAATATGACATAGATATTGTATATTTAATATTGGTTGTATTTAAAATTGTTATATACAACTATTTAGAACAGTTTATATGAAACTGTTTTAAAATGTATCTAGTTTCTGATAAGCTAACTGAAACAGAGTCTCTAGAATTATTTTTTAAGTTTTTTTAACGAAATGCCAAGTATCCCAAATACATATATGGCATATTAGAGAACTGTTTAATGGAGTTTAAATCAGTTTTATTTATAAAAATCGTTTTGAACTATGTATAAGGGAGTTGTTTTAAATTTTATGTAGTTTCTTTTAAGCTTACAAAACATGAGATCACCGAACAACATTTTTGAGTTTTTTAAATAAATCTTGAAAAATGTCTTAAATACATACATGTTGAAGTGCTATATAATACAATTCTAATCGGTTTCGTTTGAAATTTTCATATTGTTTTATATAAGACAATTCATATCGAATTGTCCTAAATTTTATCTAGTTTCTGCTAAGTGAACTAAAACAGAATGACTGGAACAAAGTTTTTGCATTATTTGATAAAATGTATAAAATTATCCCCAGTCAATTCATTAGAGCGTACAAAATAATTTATTCTAGAAAAAATGGAAATATGTTATTATTACTAGATTTTTTGGAAAAAACATGATCATGGCAGAAATCCTAAAAATGATACGAATATGATTCCGAAAGGCTGACATTGAATAATAATTTGTTAAAAAATATTTTGGGTTTTTGTTTTTAGTTTGAATTTTTGTTGTAAGCTCAGCCTAACCCACGCATCCAAGACTAATTTTGATATATATATATATATATATATATATATATATACTTCTGTTTAAATTTAAAATGTATTTTAGCGGACACTATATTATTCCGTGTGTTATTTTCAATTTAATTGAATCAACCTGACTCTCGGCCAAAGCCGCGGTTTTAAAATAACGAAACGATCGAAATATACAAATATACACAAATATATATACATTATACATATACAGAAACGTAATTATATTTGTGCTTCCTCAGGTATTCTAAATGTTTAATCAAAAGCCTCTCTGTGAAGTTCACTTAAATATATATTTTATTCCGCAACCTTCTCCTCCTGTTTGCGGATTTTCTAATTATTTCTGTTTTTAACGCGAAAACGGAATTTAAATGTACTTTTTGTATTTTTCACAATTATTTTCTTTTATTTGTTTGAAGAAAAAAGTGATGTTTTGTAGTGGTGTATTGGGTAAATTGTTAACGTAAAAGTGAGTAAGAAACTTGTAATATATAGATTTGGGTCATATTTTCATATCGTTTTAAATAACATAAAACTTTTTTCGGGGCACTCTATGTTTTTTAGTTTGAAATGAACTAGATAAAATTTAAAACAATTTTATATAAACTATCTTATACAGTCCGATACAAAAATTTTGTTTAAAAGTAAATTTTTACTCATCTTCATATATTGTTCTAATTTGTCACATATGAAATCAGGACATTTTTTAGATCTCTTTAAACAACTGGAAAACTTTTTCCTATGCACTCTTTTATATTATGCTTGGCAGAAACTAGATGAAACTTAAATTAATTTAAAATATACTTCTGTATACACTTTACTACAAAAAGATGAAAAAAAGCAAATTTTTACTTGCCTTTATGTATTGTACTAATTTGCCACATATGGATTCGGAACATTTTCAATCATTCATTCATTTTTTTAAATAACTCAAAAACTTGTTTCTAAGCACTCTTTTATAGTTTGCTTAGCAAAAACTAGATAATATCTTCATTATTAAATTAAAAAAATATATCAACATAATTACACATTCCGATACGGACATTTTGAACATATAGATTTTGATTTCATTTTTCATTTATTCAAACAACTTGAAAGTAAGTTTAAGTTCAATTTTAGTATGTTCTATACTGTTAATTTTTCTGAAGTAATATAAATATTTGTATATATGTATATACATAGTAGGTATATATAAATTAAGTGTTATTTTTATAAAAGTGTTATTATGTAGGAGAAAGTCGACTGCTGAGAAAGCACTCAACGTAAATAGTTTTCGCAGCAGGTGATCTGCTCCCTGCTTCTATTTTTCCTACATTGACTATTCTGAGCCAAATAACATCTACACCTTATTTTTTTTAAATAAAAATAAACGCACTTTACACTTGGCGATAAAAAACATTGTACCTAATACTAGAAATCGTTAGATAAATTGGGTTCTTAGTGAACGAGTTAAAACAGCGAATTGGGAGTATCATAAATCGAGGGATAGGGAAAAATGTTATATGATGGACTTTTTGAATTACTGAAATATCTCAAGGGGTTGTCGAGATATTGATTTTTTAAAGTTATTGATTTTGATAGATTTGGTTATGAAAAACTTTGTTCTTATATTAAAAATCGTGAGATAGATTGAGTTCTTAGTGAACGAGTTAAAACAGCAAATTGGGAGTATCATAAATCGAGGGATAGGGGAAAATGTTATATGATGGACTTTTTGAATTACTGGAATATCTCAAGGGGTTGTCGAGATATTGATTTTTTAAAGTTATTGATTTTGATAGATTTGGTTATGAAAAACTTTGTACTTATATTAAAAATCGTGAGATAGATTGAGTTTTTAGTGAACGAGTTAAAACAGCAAATCGGGAGTATGATAAATGGAGGGATAAAAAAAAATGTTATATGATGGACTTTTTGAATTACTGAAATATCTCAAGGGGTTGTCGAGATATTGATTTTTTAAAGTTATTGATTTTGATAGATTTGGTTATGAAAAACTTTGTACTTATACTAAAAATCGTGAAATAGCTAGGGTACTTAGTGAACGAGTTAAAACAGCAAATCAGGAGTATGATAAATCGAGAGATAAGAAAAAATGTTATATGATGGACTTTTTGAATTACTAAAATATCTCAAGGGGTTGTCGAGATATTGATTTTTTAAACTTATTGATTTTGATAGATTTTATATTGATTTTTTAGTTTAGAATTGCAGAAAAGCGTTAAAATTCAGAATTTTAAACTATGAAATTTGAAAAATTTGCAAAGTAACTAAGAATCCTAACACATTATATATTTGTTTATCTACTATATATTTTTCTCCACCCATTACCATTATTATTCCTTTTAAATCTTTTTCAAATCGACCTCTATTTGTGTTTGTGTTTTCGATTTTAGCAAAAGTGCTCGCGGCTTTGCCCGATGATCACTTAATTTCGATTTTTCACGCTCGCACAATTACAGAGAATTTTTTATCAAAAGCCTTTTGGTTGAAAAAATCGAGAAACGATTGCACATGTTCATCAATATCATCACCATCATCATCATCATCGGCACCGACCGGATTTATATTGGAAAAGTTATTTCTAACGGACGGCCAATAATTAAAGGGATATATGTATAAACATATATGTGTAGTATTTTTCATGAAAATAACTCGAAACAAATCAATTGTTAATTTTTCAACAATCGAACTGTGAATTTAGTTTATTTGAAAACAAAATGCACGAGAGGAATTTGTTTGAAGGAATTTCACGTTTTAATTGTATAAATGCACAGTAAAAATTGAGTTCTTAGTGAACGAGTTAAAACTGCAAATCTAGAGTATTTGAGGTCGACGGGAAATGAAAAATGTTATAAAATTGACTTTATGAATCATGAAATTATCTCAAAGGGCTCTCGAGATATTGCATTTTTAATTATTGCAATTTTTCTAATGTTGAATTTGAATACATATATTTTATACTACGA
>NW_020536999.1:1516512-1518442 GCF_003426905.1 Ctenocephalides felis | reverse complement strand
AGTTCTCTCAAAAACTGCCATTTTTACATATTTAGCTCCGTATCTTCGAAATGGCTGGGCCTGCCTTTGCCAAAAACTAATAAACACTCTCCCAACATTACTAATTGAATGTTTTTTAGATCATTCAAATCGGATACTCCGTTCTCTCAAAAATTCGATTTCTATTTTCCGCACTCTTTGCTCCGTATCTCCGAAACGGCTGGACCTGCCTTTGCCAAAAACTAATCAGCTCTTTTCCCTATCAATAGGAATCGAATGTTTTTTGAACCATTCAAATCGGTTGATCCGTGCGCCCTAAAACGTGACTGGAAATTTGTATCCACACATACATACACACACACACACACATACACACACACACACACACACACATCCATTTTTTCTGAGGTATGCCAAAATGTTCAGAAACCTTCAAAACGTCGAGAAATGTAAAAATTTTCAATTCCGATTTTCGGCCCATTACAATAACTTACCCTACGGGAAGTTAATAATAATTAGTACATTATCATAATTTGATCCACTGATAGTAAAAAAATTGATTCGAAGACAAATTTGTGAACAGTTTTGGTACTTAGCAAAATTAAAATAAATAGACCGTCTGTATTTTTTGTTCGAAGTTTGATTTTAAGTAAATTTTGTATTGCAATAGTTAATTATGAATTCTGATTAATTTGTTGAAAATTTTAGCGAAAAAAATCCAATTAACTGGGTTTAATTGTGATTTTTGCATATTCTGGAAAACCAGGAAAACTTGAAGACTTTTTATTAATATTTTCGTATAATTGAAATTAGTTGGTCAAAATTATTAATTTTTAAAGTGCATCTTATATTTTGTAAAATTTTGTTTGTAAGATTTTTAAAAAAAACTGACTCAAAAATAATTTTTTCATCTCCCTTGAAAAATTTGAAGACTACCTCAGAATTTTTTTTGTTAGGACAAATTGTAGTTTTGCTGATGAATTATTAAAACAAATTCAGATTTTATTCTGACAAAAATGATGTTCTATTGAAGGTACAAAATATTGTTCTAGGCCATGAGAATTTTTTACTTTTATTTAAATAGTTTAAATAATAACAATTTATGATGTATATTAATTTTTAAAAGTATTATTTATGACCAGAATAAGACTGTTAATAGTATTACTGTTTAATTAGTTATTTAGTTAAAATTGTAATAATTATATGAAAAAATCTATTCTTTGTACTTTGTGTTTAACTAGTTTTGTAATTTTTAGATTGTGTTTAGTAAAAAAATCTTCTAGCCTATTTTATAGTATAAACAATTTTCTCACAATTTCAAGTAAAAGAAAGAAAGATGTGAAGTTAAAGAGAAAAGTAAAGTAAAATTATTTTAATTTTAATTATTTTAGTAATACATCCGCTAATTATTTTTAAAGACAAAAATGTAAGCTTTATGCTAGTACAAAAGTGCATTTTTTAAACAAAAAATGAATTCTAATTTAAGTTTTAAATAAAATAGATACTGTATGTGATATTTTAATTTAGCTGCAAATGATTAAAATAAATTCAGAAATTAAAATGTGTGTCATTTTCAATTTCAATCGAATTGATATCTTATGTAAGAGAAAGTGAATTTTAAAAAGTGTAAGTGAAATGTATATGTATTTGTATATATATATATGTGTGTGTGTATGTGTATGTGTGTATGTATATGTATATTCTGACACATATGAATATAAATTGAGCAATTCGATAATTTGTATTCAAAGAAGATGTTTTCTTTGAAACAAAACCGAACTGTGTCACAGAATTAATTTTAAATACAGGTTTTATTCAACTTCATATGAATTTATACATTTATTATATATATATATATATATATATATATATATATTATAAATTGATAACACTTTACTAAGTTGATATGATATAACGTTTTAAGTTTTGTCGAAAATCTCAAAAATTGTTC
>NW_020536999.1:1504012-1514012 GCF_003426905.1 Ctenocephalides felis | reverse complement strand
ACAAGTGTATAAATTATATATATGTTATACATATGTCTCCTCATCGTGTTGGATTGATTTAGTGCCCTCGTTTTAAATTTACGTCCGTCGTCGTGACGGTGTGTTGTACAACACATTTTATTTGTTCCTTCCAGGAGACTCTACTCCTAGCTAGAGTCTTTGATTCTTGCTCGTTTTACTCCTTTTACTCCTTTTTTACTCTATTTCACTCTATTTTACTCTTCCTTTTACTCACCGACCTGGTCGGTTCACAGTCGAGTTGCATTCGGCACATAAACGCTCTTTAGGCTACTTTAATAGCCTCATGGTATAGTGTTTGATAGTCTCGGGATTTGGATTTATGGAAATATTAAAATAAGACCGTGAATTAATGTTCTATAATTCGAAAACACCAATGTTGACAAGATATTCATTCTGGACGTTTCGATACTGAATATGTGTCATCACGTAGTCTGACTTAGGGGCTGTCCAATAATTACGTGATCAATTTCTAAAATAGTTTTGACCCCTTTCCTTGGTAAAACGTGGTAATATTTGAATCATCCCTCATCCACTACTAACATGTGTATTTTTCGTATTTAAAAGAAATCATAATTTTTTTCTGTTTTTTTTTTTTTTAATTCAGGTATTAAATAAATAACTGATATCCAACTAGATCTTATCTCCCCGACCTCTTAAAAAGGCGTTTTAAGCCCCCAAAAATCATCCCCAAGAAATATATAAAATTAGAAATATATAAAATTAGAAATATACATAAAATATGATGCCATCTTCGTTTGTCTCTATTAACACACCTCATCTCTAATTACTCGTTTATTGTCTCTAATTACACTTTCTACAATATTCATTTCTATATGTCACTATTTGTCTCTCACAATGTATAATATACTAACACATATTTTATTGTTATTCTATCTATATGTCATGAATAATTTTAAAATATTAAAAAAAAATATATTTTCGAATCCTTAATATTTTAAAATAATAAGTTATTTTCTTATGTAAATTCTTATTATTTTTAAAAATCTTCATTAATTTAAACTAAGATTTCCAAAAATATTTAAATTAATTTGAAAAAAAAACAGGTACAAAAATGATGTTTTAGTTTACTATCCACAATCTCCATTTTACCTTTTTAATTGCCAAGTAATTATTTTATTTATTAGTAAATTATTTTATATAGTTAATTTTGTATATATATATATATATATATATATATATATATACATATTAGGATGGTCCTTAATATGGACATTTTCGAATTTCCTTGCTCCCAAGGGCTCAAATGGTTTCAAATTGATAAAAAACAATTCTCTGAAAGTTTTAGCTCTTAATATTAACTTTTAGATAATGCGCAATTCAATCAAACTTCGTATGGAAATAGCATGGAAAATTTTTTGAAAATTGAAAAAAAATGTAGCGACAAATGAATTAAAAGTGAAAATTAGTGTCCTTTTTTATTGAAAATTCGACGCTCTGCAAAATTTTTGAAAATTTTTTCATGCTATTTCCATACAAATTTTTGATTGTATGCGCTTTATCTAAAAGACAATATTAAGAGCTAAAACTTTCAGAGAATTGTTTTTTATCAATTTGGAACCTTTTGAGTCCTTGGGAGCAAGGAAATTTGAAAATGTCTATATTAAGGACCATCCTAATATATATATATATATATATATATATATATATTTATGTATACCTATACATATTTATATTTTCGTCTGCAATCAATAAATTAATCAATCAATCTCGAGAAGACGAGAAGATTAGAAGACAAATGACGAAAGACGTCCGAGCAGAATATATTAATTGTCTAAGTGCAACAGACATACATCTACCTATTTATAAACAGACATACAGACGGATAATATTTAGATGGAAAAAATTGATCTACTATTATAATTAATTTTATCAAACTTTTTTCGTAAAATTCGGCAAAGAAAGTATTTGCTATCTTTTCATGTATTATGTCTATTATTATGATCAAGGTGTTGGTGATACGTTCAAGTTAAGTCTAATTCCACTTCCTCATTAATCCAAAAATATCCCACCGGCAATAAAACTTGTTAACATCCAACATTTAGCACAACTTCAGAAGGACATAATTCAAATCCTGGATCTTTGGTCGTTGGTTTCTGGTTTTTAAGTCCTCCTCCTTGTTTGTCATAAATTCATCTCCTGATCGTCGTGGCATAAAATTTATTATTATTGAGCATGCCATCGTAATTTAACATTTAACATTCCTTGTTGACGCCTCGGTGGTAAAAAGATTATTGAAAATACTAGAAACTAGTGGTGTATGGCATCGTGCCTTAAGGCAAATTGCTAGAACTTCCCGTACCGTAACGAAATATTCGAGAAATTTTAAACGTTTTCTAATATATTATTACAAATACTGTAATTGTGTCATTATTTTTGCTATCTTGTTATATCTGAGCAAATCAAATGTGAATCATAAATCAATTCAGTTCAATCTCCAGAACATTAACAATCATCATTTCATTTCGAATTCAATTTCAAAAAATAGTTAATTGCCTAATTTACACAAAATTGAAAAAGTGCTCAAGTATAGTCACAGTCTAAACGCATTTGCAAATAATTCTGTGCGACAGTTTCACTTATACTGTGCTTAGCTTGGCGGCATTTTTACATTTTTCAATAGTTTTCACAAAATTGGACTGCATGAATAGTCTAAACGCACTTGGCTAAACATTTGTACCAGAGTGGCGCTTAGACTGTGCTTAGCCTGGGTAATTTTATGAATTTTTGATCCAAAATTGATAAATGATCGAAAAAAATTAGAAACAAATTTTTTTTTTCCAAAAGCAATTATTTTGTTGAAACAAGCAAAGAGTTCTTTGAATCATTGAAATCGGACGCTTAGTTCTCTCAAAAGCTGCCATTTTTTTAGCATTTAGCTCTGTATCTCCGAAACCGCTGGGTCTATCTTTGTGAAAAACTAATAACAATAATATGTAATTTTATCTTGAGCATTTTATGTTACTAACTATTATCTTGAGCATTTTATGTTACTAACTATATATTGTAATTTTGTATATATTTTAATTGTTATTCATTATGTAAAATAATTGTATTTTTGAGTCCTCTTGGAGAAATCTGTGGGCTATATATTTAAATAAATAAATAAATAAATAAATAACCTCTTCTCCCAATCATTACAAATTGAATGTTTTTTAGATCATTTAAATTCGATACTCCGTTCTCTCAAAAACTCGATTTGTATTTTCTGCACTCTTTGCTCCGTATCTCCGTAACAGCTGGACCTGCCTTTGCCAAAAACTAATCAGCACATCAACTTATCAATAGGGATCGAATGTTTTTTAAACCATTCAAATCTGTTGATCCGTGCGCCCGAAAACGTGGACGAAAAAATGCGGACACACACATTCACACACACATTCATTAGTTTTCTGAGGTATACCTTGAATATATTGAGAATCCTTCAAAACGTTGAGAAATGCAAAAAAATTCATTTTCGATTTTCGGCTCCTATAACTACCCTACGGGAAGTTAAATATCAGTCGATGTATATAAAAATTGGTGTCAAAAATTTGACATAAAATTGACACATAAAAATTAAAGACAACATGATGATACTGGAGAATGTTAGATCAAATCTCATTCGATACAATTTATGTAACATTTATTTTTTAATTGGACTAAATTGAAATTTCTTATGTGACCAATTAAACAAATTCACTTGTATAACACTTTTATTACAACTAGTAATTTTAAGTTAATTTTGCAATTTTTTACTACTACTGCTGATTTAAATTAACCTCCTACCACCATATTGCCTATTTATATTACCTCTGAACTCCTTTATTATCCTGGTTTTCTGTCTTTTTGGTCGATTTGCCTCCAATGAATCGAACTGCAATAGGAAATGAAATAAAAAAAAGTTTTCCGACGAAACTTTTGCGGTCGTAGAACATTTTTAGCATCGGCTGAGAACATATGTAGAATTCAGGACTATACCTGATATACTATATTCATATATACCGTGTAAAACTTTCTTGGTGAAAAAAAAAGTGAACATTCGCTAATGTCTTTCCACTCTTCATTTAATTTGTCGAACTTCTTTTTTTTGTTGATTGAATAATATCATCATCACATTCATCACTATCTTCGGTGCGAATGGTAATTTCGTAAAATTTGTATGAATGTCTATTTAAAACTTGTCATCACTATTGTTTAATTCACAAAATTTACTAGTCGTTTTGCCATATTTAAAAACGCTCAGTCGTTTTTGATATTTAAAAAAAGACTATATAGCAAAGAAAAAGGCTAAAAATACTACTAACTTATGATTATTTTCAAAATACAACACTATTTATCACTGCTATATGTAATTTATTCAACGTTTCGATGCAAACTGAGTCATTGTTTATAAAACAGCCTGTGCCTCACAGAGTATGTTTTTCCACTCAGGTGGACAGCCGGCCCCAAGGAGTTAGAATTGGCAAATTTAACTAGAACTACTATTGATGCAGTTTTTCACATAAAATATGAAAACAGTGTTTGCCAGAAATTTTGAAAAAATAGAATTAAAACCTCTCATTTCTCACTTTAGTTTGTAAGTGTTATAGATTTGTAATTCTGCTCTTATAAAAATTGTAACAAAATAGTACGAGTTTACTAAAAATCAACTACAATAAATGATAGTCCATTATTATTTTTTCTATTATCTTACCTTAAATTTGTATTAAGTAAAGAGTGTAAGTTTATCCCAGAATAGGTCTATTTAATTGCAAGTGTTGTGTACATTAGAATTAGATGATGTTCAAAAGAGTCAAGAGAGAGTTTAAAGAGAGAGACAAGAGAGAGAGCATTTTGATTAAGTGTCTGTTTGAATATAAATCTAAAAGACGCATTCTACATTCTACAAGGCGACCGACTCTTAATAGCTAATGGGCTAATTTATTTTCTACAGGTGCCACATACTACACGAATATATATAACACCTTATGCATATATGTGTATATATATATATATATATATATATATATATTCGAATTTTATCTTGAAAAAACCTTAAGACTTGAATTATTCTTTCTACACTTAAATTGTTTGTTTATCTAGAGTTGTAATTTGCCCTAAAATTTTGTTGATATTATAATTATATAATTTTGACTGTTTATCCAAAAATTAATTTCTTCGAGAATTCGATTTTTAGAGAATTTCATTCTTTTGTCCAAAATTTTGTTTGTGCAGAAGTTTATTTTTTTTATTCAGATTTTATTTTAGAATTTCAATTAAAATTTAGTAATTTTTCATTAGTTAAATTTTAGAAATCGTCAATATTTTGTAAGTAAATTTTAATAATTTTTCAAATTTGTAATTATAATTAATTACACTGTCAATTAGAAAGCGTTTTAAAACAACTATCTAACTAGGTAATTTTGCCACTAATTTTCTAATGGATTGTAATTGATAATTAATTTAGATTTGCCTAAAATAGAAAAATATTCTATAATATCGATAAACTGTTATTTGTTGTTAAATATGATATAATGTTATTGTTATTCTAGATCGAATCATTTTTTTATTTATTTATTTTTCTTGAAAATTTTGTTTCGGAAACTCTTTTTTAGTCAGCTTTGCAGAATCTACAAAAAATTGGCCACCATTTTATATAAATTGTTCTACAGTATCTGATACAATTTTGAATAAACTATTTAATACATTCCACTATGAAAATTTAAAAAAAAAACTAATTAGTACTCGAACTTTGGTAGTGTGCAAATTTGCTACATTTGAGTTTGGAACATTTTTCTACATCTTGTCGAATAGCTTGAGAATTTTGTTCTGCATACTCTTTTTTAGTTGGCTTAGTAGAAACTAGATAAAATTTACTACAAATTCTTGTAAACTGTTCTATATGGCTCAATACAAAAACTTTGAATAAAACTTTACTTAAACTGAAATTTTTGGGTACTCTGAATATATAATAATAGTAGAATATTTTTTTGATTTGTTTTTGAATTGACTAGAAAGCTTCGTTTTGGGCAATCATTTTTATATAGCTTACAAGAAACTAGATAAATTTTACTACATTTTCATATAAAATATGTTATGGCTTCGAATACAAAATTTTTGAGTAAAACGAGTTTGATTTATAATTATATTTTAGCATGAATCATATGTAATGATATCAGGTGTAACGATATCAATTTGTACTTGAAAATTTAGATAAAAAATATATTTTGAATTAGCTAAATATATTTTCGTAAAACAAAATATTCATACAGCAACAATTACATAAAATAATACAATAAAAAGGATTTTACAAATCGACAAACCCCACAATAAAATACATTACTATAGAGCTTCTATTAAGTTTCACCTATCGTCTATTTCTACCGCATAGGTATTGAAATTCATCCCTAATCCCTTTTGGGGGAGATTTGTGCCCGCAGAATCTTTGAAAAGGCTTAAACAGATGATACTGTGCACCATACCCTCTCGATTCGGGCGAATTCGATGAAATAGTGGGAGAGCTAGTCGAAAATAGTAACAAGAAATGCAAAAATAAATAAAAACGTATCTATGTTGTATTATGATGATGAAAATAAAAGTCGATTTGTTGCATTAAGATTATATCACTCACGCGATTTTTTCTTATGATAGTTTATAGTGGATTTATTTAATCAAAAATGCTCATTTATTATGAGTCAATACAATTGAGTAAAGTGTAGACGAGTTATCCAGATTCTAGATAACAACGAGATTCTTCAAATTTGGTAGGATCATCAAAAAATATACAAGATCAACCAAAATTGTATTTTACTGAAACAAATATAATTTTAGTTCTAACGATTGTTTTATGGTAACTTATGAGTTTATGAATCTGTTATGAATCTGTTATGAATCTATTTATTATTATTTACCACCAGCTCTCCCACTACCTAGGTATATCTCTATATTTAGATGGTGACACCAGAGGATAATTTATCTTCTCTATAAGTATGTTGTGTAGTATACGTGTAGATGTGTATGTTTCTAAGCCAACTCCATAGAAATTTCAATTTAATATCGATTTCCAAGATGAATTTGAATGTGACAAATAAATCTGATCGAAATTTGCCAAAAATTCATTTTTTTCTATATTGTTTGCCACGTCGAAAAACTTTAATAACCTTACGTATATTTTTCACCTCTGATCAAATTGGAATAATATTAGATTTTAGAGGAACAATTCGAATTTTAGATCAACGATTCAAATTTGAAACGAATTGAGATTTTTTTTAATTGTAGACGAACGATTCTAATTTCTAGACTGACGATTTGACTTCTAGACGAAACTGTGTGTTCGAATTTTTAGACGAACTGTTCGAATTCTATACAAATCGATTCGATTTCTGAGAGAAACTATTCGAAATCTAGATAAAAATATTTGGTATATTATTTTAAAGATAAATCAAACAAATAATTAAAATTCTTGATAACTCTCATGTTCTATTCTATTAAGGGGCACAACTAGTGTAACCGCCTAAAAAAGAGGTGATTTTTGGGAATTTATATTAAAAAAAAACTTTATCAATCATTTCAAAATTTTAAGAATATATTTACACATATTTTAAAAATACATAGTAAGATTTTTGAAAAAAAAAATAAATATTTTTTAAGTTATCGTCGATCTCCAACGGCCCTACAAAAAAGGCCCTTCACTGCTGCAGTGATTCCGGCCTTCTACGTGGATGAAATTAAAAAAAATCTCGTTAAACTAGATAATATTGTCTGTGAAAGAACTACAATGAAAAAATAATCAAAAATTGTCAAAATGGCGGCATTTTTTTAAAAAAAGTCAAATTTTACCCAAAATTTTGGTACTTGTTGGACTGCCAAATTTCGATTTTTGATCCGATCAAAAAATCGATAGTTTATTTTACGGAGAACTATATATAGAACATATAAAAAAAATTGATAGTGATCGGATAATTTGTTTTTGAGTAATCGCTGCAGCAAATTCGGAAGATGCTGTTTCGAGAAAAACGCGTTTAAAGATAAAATGATCGTTATACTATATATGTACTATATATTACCTCTTAAAATGGTGTGACTTAAGATATCGATTTAAAATTTTGGTATGTTATTTTTGAAGGTATAACCTATCGAAATATGGAAAAATTGAAAATTCGGTTTTTTTTAAATTTCACACTTGTTGTGCCTCTTAAGCTAGCTATAAATAAATCATAAAGCACAAAATCTTGGCACCAAAATTGATCCTAATTTTAGGACTAATTATCATAATTGCTCAAATTCGTTTAATATGACAACCAACAAGATTTATGATGGACATCCAACTGTTGAAAATTGTTTTACATGGACACCCACGAATTAAAAAATAACAACTGTTCCTATGAGGTCACTATTTACCAAGGATGTCTTGTCTAACTAGATAAAGAAATTCTAATTTTTTGGCATTAATTGATAATTGGAAATTTATAACATTTACTAATAATTACCTGATTCAGTAAAAACCGATGCAAATACTCTACAATTTAAAAAGTTTTTCAAGTTGTTTTATGCTCAACTGAGTAAATCTTTTTAAATTTGTAGAGTGGATTTTTGGGTGTCTATTTTTTGTTGTTAATATGGAATTCTCAACTTTTTCTGGTGTGCATTTTCTGCATTAATGGGTTCATTTGCTCCGAAAGGTGCAACATCACCTCAGGACGTCTTCGATGGTATATTTTTAGCTAACTTTAGCTACATGAGCTATTTTTGGTGAAGGAGGAATGGACTTACAATGTATACGACAATGCATGCACCTTGGTACACGTTCAAATAATTTATTAAAAAAATACAATAGTATATATGTATGTATATATATATATATATATATATACAAAGATTTGTTCTCAATAAAACTAGAAATCTTTGATACTCTACGTGACCATACAATATACACCTGTATGTGTATATATATAATATTATAGGTGAAGATTTTTTTCCATTTTTGCACCAGATGTGCTTTTCCTGACAGGGACGAAATTCACCCAGTATTATTTTTATCATAACACAACACATTGATTACCATTTCAACCCAGTTTTCAACCAAATTTGAAGTTGAAATATAAAAGTTACTATAGAAATTTGGACTGGAGCTGGCAGATACTCCATACTATATATGTATCCAAACTAGTTTTTTAAATAAACAGTATAAAAATACAATTTATGCATTGAGCATTTTTTATATAATATGTTATTCTAACCCATTTCTATATCTATTACAGAAACAATTGATGTATATTGATGTATAATTTTATATAAGATATAGTACCTTTTTATCCGCCTTTGCATTTTATTCTAATGATACCTAAATTTTTAATATTGTAATATTGTTTTCTATAAATATTCATTTTTATTCGGAGTATCCTGAATTGACAGGGAGTTATTGTTGGTACAAGTACATGTCTGTTGAAATTTGTCTTCTTTTTTCCTAAAGGGCGGCGAAGTTACATTTTTTACTTTCGACTATTTGTTAACTCGATTCACGTATGAACTTTCTGTTTTGTTTGGGAAGAGATGAAGCGAAACATTCCGATAGAGGTATATATATATATATATATATATATAAATATATATATATGAACTGTTGAATTTAGTGCTCATATAATTTATTTAAATTTTTAACAAATAATGTACCGGCTACACCAGTAATATAAAGTCAAAGCAAATTATATAGATTCTTTATTTCTATTCCAAATTTAGGTGAATGTATATAGATTTTAAACTATAATTTAATTTAAATAATCTAAATTCTAGATAATTAATCTAAATTAAACAAACAATATAAGTTCTTCATGAACAATCCAAATTCAAAACAATTGATTAAAATCATTTATAAATAACTTACCCTACGGGAAGTTAATAATTGATTCATTACGAGAAATAAAGATAGTAGATAAGAAATCTGTATTGTAAAATTGAAATCTAAATAGTAGATTAGACATTTAGATTCCAGATGAAAAAT
>NW_020536999.1:1481512-1499012 GCF_003426905.1 Ctenocephalides felis | reverse complement strand
TGAGCCTAAATGAACCAAAAGCACAAAAAACTAGTGGTGTATGGCATTGTGCATCAGGGCAAATTGCTGGAACTTCCCGTACCGTAATGAAATATTCGAGAAATTTTAAACGTTTTCAAATATATTATTACAAATACTGTAACTTTCAATATTTTTGCTATCTTGTTTGTTATATCTGAGCAAATCAAAGGTAAATCGTAAATAAATCAATTTATCTCCAGAACATTAACAATCGTCATTTCATTTCGAATTCAATTTAAAAGAAAAAATAGTTGCCTAATTTGCACAAAATTGTAAAAGTGCTCCTGTATAGTCACAGTCTAAACGCATTTGCAAATAATTCTTTGCGACATTTTCACTTATACTGTGCTTAGCTTGGCGGCATTTTCACATTTTTCAATATTTTTGTTTTCACAAAATTGGAAAAGTGCTCCAACGTAAACAGTCTAAACGCGCTTGGGTAAACATTTGTACCAGAGTGGCGGTTAGACTGTGCTTAGCCTGGGTGATTTTTTGAATTTTTAATACAATATTTCAAAAATATTTTATGGAAAATAAAAAAAAAAGTAATAATATTTTTGTATTCTCAAAAGCAATTGTTTTGTCAATACAAGCAGAAACTTTTTTATTTAGATCATTCAAATCGGACGCTTAGTTCACTTAAAAACTACCATTTTTTGCACATTTAGCATCTTCGAAATGGCGGGACCTGTCTTTGCCAAAAACTAATCACTTCTTCTCCCAATCATTACAAATTGAATGTTATTTAGATCATTCAAATTCGATACTCCGTTTTCTCAAACCCTCGATTCGTATTTTCTGCATTCTTTGCTCCGTATCTCCGTAACGGCTGGACCTGCCTTTACCAAAAACTAATCAGTACATCTCCCTATCAATAGGGATCGAATTTTTTTTAAAACCATTCAAATCGGTTGATCCGTGCGCCCGAAAACGTGGACGAAAAAATGCGGACATACAAAACACACAGACACACATCCATTTAGTTTCTGAGGTATGCCTTAAAATGTTCAGAAACCTTCAAAACGTCGAGAAATGCAAAAAATTTTCATTTTTGATTTTCGGCCCATTACTATAACTACCCTACGGGAAGTTAATAATAAAATAGTTTTACCTATTAAGTAACTTAATAACAACCAAACAGAATCTAAAACACTTGTATTTATATATTTATATATATCCTTTTCTACAACCCTTCTTCCTTTCCCCTGATGAGCAATTTGAGTGACAGATGATTTATTCTACACCAAAGGTGGTGCTGGATGGATGGTCTGCGAAAATTAAGGGTTTTTTGCAAATTAAACCAAAGACCATCCCCCCTTTCGTTTTCTGGTATTTTGAAACGTTCATTCATTTCAACAGATGTAATTATGGTATTTTTCACACCCACCCAAAAAACATATGAATTTTAGGCGTTGATGGATTGGGCAGAGGCAGGTAATAGGTAAAGTGGAATAATTTATTATTTTGTATTTATTTATAATAAAGAATTTTAATTTAAACGTAAGTATTTTCTGCACCTAAAGATATATGCAATATTTTTTTGCGAAAAAATCTTCAATGTTAGTCATCTGCAATGTCAGTTTTTAATGCTAAGTTTAATCAACATGTTATCAATTTTGATAATTTCATTTTCTTCTTACACATTATTAGTTTCATGATTCAGAAATCGCTGATTTCCATTCAGATCCGATTTTTTTCATCAATTTTGATAACGAAAAAGGGTACCACTGCCAAACAAATGATAAACATTGTCATTATTGATTTTTTTTTTAAATTTATTTATTTAGCAATATATAAATTTCAATATATAAAAAAGATTGTTTGCTTTATACATTTATGCCTATACATATAAAATATATATTTATCTGTTTTATATTATTTCATTTTAAAATATTACATCTATATAAGAAATCAAGTATAAAAGTCGTATTTAACGAATAAGGTCAATCAATCTTGTTTATATCTGGTATAGTTTTTTAATTCAGTTTTAAACATAATTTCAAGTTTGTCAATATTTTTATTTCGGTAGGTAATTTGTTGAAAAGGCTGCTTGCACTTCTAAGGGGGCTTTATTATTTATTATTGAAGATAAATAAAATACAGTATTAGGCACTTATTAACTTCCCGTAGGGTAAGTTATTGTAATGGGCCGAAAATCGGAATTGAAAATTTTTACATTTCTCGACGTTTTGAAGGTTTCTGAACGTTTTGGCATACCTCAGAAAAAATGGATGTGTGTGTGTGTGTGTATGTGTGTGTGTGTGTATGTATGTATGGATACAAATTTCCAGTCACGTTTCCGGGCGAACGGATCAACCGATTTGAATGGTTCAAAAAACATTCGATTCCTATTGATTGGGAAAAGAGCTGATTAGTTTTTGACAAAGGCAGGTCCAGCCGTTTCGGAGATACGGAGCAAAGAGTGCAGAAAATAGAAATCGAATTTTTGAGCGAACGGAGTATCCGATTTGAATGATCTAAAAAACATTCAATTAGTAATGATTGGGAGAAGTGTTTGTTAGTTTTTGGCAAAGGCAGGCCCAGCCATTTCGAAGATACGGAGCTAAATATGTAAAAAATGGCTGTTTTTGAGAGAACTAAGCGTCCGATTTAAATGATTCAAAGAACTTTCTGCTTGTCTTAACAAAATAATTGATTTTGAAAAAAAAATTTTGTTCCAATTTTTTTTTTTTTTTTTTTTTTTTTTTTGTATTTTGTATATCGAAAATATTTCAGATTTTATTTTTAATTCTGACTATAGTTCTAATATACTTTAAAAATAATTTCTACTCTGCAATTCGGTTTATATAATTCTTATAAATATTAGACAATGTTACAATATTTATAATAATCTATTTGAAAACATTCAGTATTCCTCGAACATTTCGTTACGGTGCGGGAAGTTCCAGCAATTTGCCTTAAGGCACGATGCCATAATTGCCTCAAGACAGAATTCCACTTACAGCTAGTTTTAATTTTGTGTCAAACGATTTAGAATGATTTTGAAACATAAAATAAGTCAATCGGATTTTTTAGTGAAAAGAAAAACTACTCCTTATTGAAGTTAAAAAAATACTGATATCAATTTGTCTATTTAATTACCCAATTAGTGTAAAACTCCCGTAGTTTTTAATTATGCAGAACCCCAATTGGTAGAATTAGTTTTAAGAAACCCACTAAAACCCACTAGTAAACCCATCCACATCTGATTCTCTAGTATATTAATTTATTCGGACTAATGGTCCGGAATCAGTCAAAACTTTCAACATCTGCTTCTTCTGTGAAGTGTCATTTATTATATTAAATAGCTATATATACATATATATATATATATATATATATGTATATATGTATATATGTATATATATGTATATATGTATACGAGTAAAGGCAGTTGGAAATACAATTGAAACAGATTTCGACCTTCGTAATAATTTTAGACGGTCTGATAAATAGACATAGCTGACCTATGATTAATGTACCTAGGAAATTGAGGTAACAGATTGATATATACATATATATATATACCTATTATATATATATATATATATATATATATATATATACTAGCTGACCCGATAATTTTTTTCTACCATGTGAAGTGTTTCTAGAAAATTTCTAGAGTCACAAAAAGAATCACAAAATTATTGTAAGCATAATAGTAATTTGTGACAGGAGAGTGAAAATTTGGGACAGTATATGTATTTAACTATGCACATATTATGAAAAAACTAGAATGATAGAAACAAAAACAAATTTTTTTTTCAAAAGTTCAATGGCTACATTTACCTTTTTTGAGTTAAATTTAAATTTAAGCTTTTCCATGAGCTCAAGAACATCTAAATTGAAATTCATTGAAAAAATATACTGACTAAAAGCAGGAACAGATATGATTGAATGGCTGAAATACTTATTACAAAATAGAAGTTACTAGAAGGAGAGTAAAAATTTATTGTTGTGGGTATTTTTCTATTACTCAGTATAAAAAATAGTTCAAGAAAAATTCAGAAAAAATGCTAGAAGTAAACAAATCTTAGTTTTTTTTAAATATAATTTAAGTTATTCGTAATTTAAGAAAAATCTGAATTGGTTTTCAGTTAAAAACATTTACTGATTGAAAGCAAGGTGAAAAGTAATTCGATTAAAAAAATGTTTTATAAAATAGGAGTTTGAGTTTGAATAGGAAGGTAATAATTTAGGGTTTTTTTGACCATTCAAATCGGTTGTTTCGTGCGCCCGAAAACGTGGACAAAAAATTGTATCCATACATACACATACACATCCATTCAGTTTCTAAGGTATGCCAAAATGTTCAGAAACTTTCAAAACGTGAATTGTATAAATTTTCAATTTTGATTTTTAGACGATAAAAATATCTCACCCTACGGGAAGTTAAAAATGAAATAGATAAAATTGGTCCCAAAACTAAAAAAAAATTATGGGTGGCCAACCCTTATCAAATAGTGGTATAAAAATAGATGTTGGCCGATTCTCAGACATACTGATTGCAAATTTAAAATTTCATAAAAATCGGTTCAAATTAATTATCACATTTGGCGACGATTTTGTATTGTGGGTTTTACAATTATCAAATCGTCTAATGAACTTTTCTTTTAAGTACCCAGAAATATTATAACAGCCAAAATAGCGTATTAATATCACAAATAGAACTACCTTTTCATTTATCGACTTGCCCATTTTTATGAAAAAAAGTACATGTTTCATATTTTATTGTATCTCTTAAAAATAATGAATATGATATGTTAATAGATGTTAATATGTTCTGTTGAGATCCTGCAAAGGACCCCAAAATTTTTGATTTGCTAATGTGGACCCTTGAAAATTATCACTGACCTTTGAAAGTACATAACATTTTATAAATCGTCAATATTTGTGAGCACTGTATTGTTTATCGATTAGCCCGTGATATTTAACAACAAAAATTTTTTGTTCCAAATTTTGTTTGAACCACAATTTGACGGCAATGTATATATTAGGTTGTCAAATATCTCCCTTCCGCCTTTTTGTATTATAAACCAATAGCAAAAAAGCGGAAGGGAGATATTTGACAACCTAATAATTTAAGGTTAGGACCCATGATATTAATGTTAACAAAAATATAAATGGTATCACCTTGTGATTTGCACATAACACCCAAACCCTTCCATCCTTTACCAACCCTTCCACCTTCGTCAACCCTTTCTTTCTCCTTGAAATATTACCGAAACCTGGTCGTTTTAAAACGCGATTTATCTTTTTACCTCCGACAATAACAGGAGAACAACAGAGTCAATTTGTTATAGGTACAAATATTACTCGCCGTCTTATTTCCAATTAGACAAAGTATCCTTCTGAGGAGCAAAATAAGAAGCCTTTTCGGTATAAATCCGAGGCAATTAGTGTACGCATCAATTTTAAAAGCTCGTCTTCGTCGTGTTGATGTTGATTTATCGAGGAGCTGAAATATTGAACGGGGGATGAAAGACTAACTAATGGTGTATGGCATCGTGCCTTGAGGCAAATTGCTGGAACTTCCCGTACCGTAATGAAATGTTCGAGAAATTTTAAACGTTTTCAAATATATTGTTACAAATACTGTAACTTTCATTATTTTTGCTATCTTGTTATATCATAAATCAATCAATTTATCTCCGGAACATTAACAATCGTCATTTCATTTCGAATTCAATTTAAAAAAAAAAATAGTTGCCTAATTTACACAAAATTGAAAAAGTGCTCCAGTATAGTCACAGTCTAATTTGCAAATAATTCTGTGCGACATTTTCACTTATACTGTGCTTAGCTTGGCGGCATTTTCACATTTTTCAATAGTTTTCACAAAATTGGAAAAGTGCCAGAGTGGCGCTTAGACTGTGCTTAGCCTGGGTGATTTTTTAAATTTTTAATCCAAAATTGCAAAAATAATTTATGGAAAATAAAAAAAGAAATAATAAGTTTTCATCCTCGAAATCAATTGTTTTGTCAATACAAGCAGAAAGTTTTTTAGTTAGTCCGCTCATTCAAATCGGACGCTTAGTTCACTCCAAAACTGCCATTTTTAACATTTAGCTCTGTATCTTCGAAATGACGGGACCTGTCTTTGCCAAAAACTAATCACCTCTTCTTCCAATCATTACAAATTGAATGTTTTTTAGATCATTCAAATCCGATACTCCGCTCTCTCAAAAACTCTATTTGTATTTGCTGCACTTTTTGCTCCGTATCTCCGTAACGGCTGGACCTACCTTTGCCAAAAACTAACCAGCACATCTAATTTTTTTGCACAAACTTGAAAAAGTGCTTCCGTATAGTCACAGTCTAAACGCATTTGCAAATAATTCTGTGCGACATTTTCACTTATATTGTGCTTAGCTTGGCGGCATTTTCACATTTTTCAGTAGTTTTTCACAAAATTGAAAAAGTGCACCAGTGCATAAACAGTCTAAACGCACTTGGGTAAACATTTGCACCAGAGTGGCGCTTGGACTGTGCTTAGTCTGGGTAATTTTTTGAATTTATAATCTCAAATTACAAAAATATTTTTTGAAAAATAAATTAGAAACAAAATTTTTTTTTTCCAGAAGCAATTATTTTGTTGAAACAAGCAGAAAGTTCTTTGAATCATTCAAATCGGACGCTTAGTTCACTCAACAACTGCCATTTTTTTAACATTTAGCTCTGTATCTCCGAAACCGCTGGGCCTACATTTGCCAAAACCTGATAACCACTTTTCCCCGTCATTACGAATTGAACGTTTTTTACAAATCCGATGATCCGTTTTCTCAAAAACGCGATTTGCATTTTCTGCACTCTTTGCTCCGTATCTGCGTAACGGCTGGACCTGCCTTTGCCAAAAACAAATCAGCACATTTCCCTATCAATAGGGAGCGAATGTTTTTTAAGCCATTCAAATCGTGTTCAAATTAATCCGTGCGCCCGAAAACGTGGACGAAATAATGCGGATATACAAAACACACACTCACACACATCCATTTAGTTTCTGAGGTATGCCAGTAAAATGTTCAGAACCTTCAAAACGTCGAGTAATGCAAAAACTTTCATTTTCGACTTTCGGCCCATTACTATAACTAGCCTACGGAAAGTTAAAAATGGTAGGTTACATACATACACATTTGTAGAATAACTCTATACTGATAAGAGACACGGATCTCCATGACCAATTACTCCTCTCGGAATAAATTTATGATGCCCAGGTACTCGTATATCGACTACCGACTCCTCGAATGCTAAAGTATCATATTTTCTTGAAAAGATGAAATATTTTCTCAGCTTCCCGAAAGAATAAATTAGGTGCGGAAAAAGTATCCGGAAGAGTTTCCGGTAGCAAATTAAGGTGACACGGAACACTAATTGTTAATTAGGTGATATTAATCAGATTAAAAATGGGAAAGCGGGGAAAAGTTATTTACTGCCTGGAGAAAAGAAATACGATATAGGAAGGTACATAATTTATATATATATATATATATATATATATATATATTATGATTAATTTTTTGAAGGGCGTAACATCAAGTAAAAAATATAAATAAAGTAAAGATTTGTAAAACATCTTTTTACAATTTTGAAAAAAAAAACAGAAAGGGTAACATTAAAAACTAACTATACACAAAGCAAGAATAAAAAAGAAAGAAATTTAACTAAAAAGACAGACTATTTTTTTACTATTATTAATATTATTTATCTAATTTTAATTTGAGATAGATATATTTAGTCTGTCTTTTTAGTTAAATCTCTTTCTTATTTTTATTCTTGCTTAATTATTATATTAATATAATTTAATTAACTATTAACTATTTCATTACTTATATATTTATTATTTAATTTATTTACTATAAACTTATTTATATTTATTTAATTTTAATTATTTTCAAATATAGACTAGTTTGTTTGTTGCAAGTATTTTTTAAAAATGTATTAAGTATTTTAATAAGCTTTACAATCCTTTTACAATATAATTATTTTGTTTAACCAATTTTAGGTAATTTTATGATATTTTAACATATTTAATTGTCTTTTTTTTTCAAATAAATTGATGAGTATTTTTAAAATATATGTGTTTTCTTTTACAAATTTTAGGCATTTTAATGAAAGAAGAATTTTGTTTCACAATTTTTTAAGTGTTTTTAAAATATAAGTTTTTAGTTAAAATATAAGTATTTTAACAATGTCAATATATTCGAAATAAATATATAATATTGCATTATATAATTTTTATATACAAAAATTGTTCATTATTTGTATTTTTTGTGTTAACTAATACATTTGTATATTTATGTTTTGAAAATGAGACAAATTGGAAGTCGAAATCAAGACTATTATTTGACGTAACTTAGCTTTGTTTGATAATTAGATTAAGTATTTAATATATATATATATATATATATATATATATATATATATATATATGTGTGTGTGTGTCATATATACAAGAGTCGTCTAAAATGTGTAAGAAGTGTCTTTTGTTAATTTTAAAAGAATCTAGAAATAGATATAAATTTTTTAGGTAATATATATATATATATATATATATATATATAATGTGCTCTTTTCTGATACCTTTAACCCCTTTTAAGGGTTAATGAGGTGTACACATGAACACCTTAGGGATGAACAAAAATAAATGAAAGACTGCCAAGTTGCTGATATGGTCTTAAGGTATTCTATACATCACGATTTATGTATATATATATATATATATATATATATATATATACAAATGTATATAAAATATAAAAGCTTAAGAAAAAACAGCTAGTATGATTCGTTTCTATGTTACATGTTTACAATTTTTGTAGATGAACACTAACTATATTATAACTAATATGATATTTCCATATTTTAAAAAATGTATCTGCAACAAAGGTTCCATGAAATAATTTTGATGGAAGAATTTCCATAAAATGTCTCCGCAGAAAAATTCATCTGAAATGTCACCGCACAAAGTTTTCAAAAAGTATCACTTTAGTAAAATTTTCCAAATATGTCATATCAATTGTAATAAAATTTTTACAAAACGTATTATTCAATTTTGTAAAACAAGTTTTTGTAGACTATTTTGCCATATTGTTACATACATACAGGTTCACTACTGATTAACCTTTTGAGCACCCATTTTTACTACCTATAACCTAATTACTGAATGTCTCTTGGAGACAAATTGTACAAATATAGCATTACATTATTATGTTATATTCTTATATAATTAACTGTTTATAGCCGATTGGCGTCTAATAAAATAAAATAAACTAGTGGGGTGGGTGGCATCGTGCCTTAAGGCAAATTGCTGGAACTTCCCGTACCGTAACGAAACGTTCGAGGAATATTGAATGTTTTCAAATAGATTATTATAAATATTGTATTATTGTCTAATATTTATAATAATTATATAAACTGAATTGCAGAGTTGAAATTATTTGTTTAAAGTATATTAGAACTATAGTCAGAATTAAAAATAAAATCTGAATTATTTTCGATATACAAAAAATTTAAAAAAAAAAAAAAAAAAATGGTACAAAATTTTTTTTCCAAAATCAATTATTTTGTTAAGACAAGAAGAAAGTTCTTTGAATCAATTGAATCGGACGCTCAGTTCTCTCAAAAACTGCCATTTTTTGTACATTTAGCTCTGTATCTCCGAAATGGCTGGGCCTGCCTTTGCAAAAAACTAATAACCCTTTCTCCCAATCATTACTAATGGAATGTTTTTTAGATCATTCAAATCGGATGCTCCGTTCTCTCAAAAACTCGATTTCTATTTTCTGCACTCTTTGCTCCTTATCTCCGTAGCTGCTGGACCTGTCTTTGCCAAAAACTAATCAGCTCTTCTCCTTATTAATAGGAATCGAATGTTTTTTAAACCATTCAAATCGGTTGATCCGTACGCCCGAAAACGTGGACGAAAATTTGTATCCATACATACATACACACACACACACACACACACACACACACACATCCATTTTTTCTGAGGTATGCCAAAACGTTCAGAAACCTTCAAAACGTCGAGAAATGTAAAAATTTTCAATTCCGATTTTCGGCCCATTACAATAACTTACCCTACGGGAAGTTAAAAAATGCTACTGCAGCATATTTGGAAAAATATTTCAATATCAAAAGCATAAAGAACGTTATTGGATCAGAACTTTCAAAACTACCCAAACAGACTACATATGTTTTTAAAATCACTTATAAATATGACATTTGCAAAACTTTTATGTCAGTGTAGTGTAGTCAACGTAGTTTTAGTCTTCTTCCCTAGATTGCATATCTCTGTGTCGTAGATATATATATATATATATATATATAAGTATTAATATATAATAAAATGGCTTTCGGGTGCATTGAGGTAGTAGTTACCGGGTAACCCTGCACCTATCATCTACCTACTAAGCCGTTCAGGTGGAAAGTTAAAGATAAGCGACGATTCGCGCGAACGCCCTCGTACGCCCTTGTGCCCCCTGAGAGCCCCCTGGAAGCCCCCGACACCCACCGGAGCAAAATTCTCACCTAGACATTTATTCATCAGATAAAGGATAAACGAACGAACGAACTAAATGGATATATTATATTATATAAATTACGAAAGGAATAAGGAAATGGTTACAGGTTGAAAGACCGATCGAGGTCCAGCTTGAGGTGAAATTGTATTTAAAGTTTATCCGTGTTTTATATCTTGTTTGTATCATAATTACGTACTTTGTAATGAAACTAGAAAAGACTAGTGGGGCGCAAGGCATCGTGCCTTAAGGCAAATTGGTGAAACTTCCCGCACCGTAATGAAATATTCGAGAAATTTTAAACGTTTTCAAATATATTATTACAAATACTGTAACTTTCATTATTTCTGCTATCTTCTAATATTTGAGCAAATCAAATGTAAATCATAAATCAATCAATTTATCTCCAGAACATTAACAATAGTCATTTCATTTCGAATTCAATTTCAAAAAAATAATTGTCTAATTTGCACAAAATTGAAAAAGTGCTCCCAAGTATAGTCACAGTCTAAACGCATTTGCAATTAATTCTGTGCGACATTTTCACTTATACTGTGCTCAGCATGGCGGTATTTTTACATTTTTCAATAGTTTTTCTCACAAAATTGGAAAAGTGGAATAAACAGTCTAAACGCACTTGGGTAAACATTTGTACCAGAGTGGTGCTTAGACTGTGCTTAGCCTGCGTATTTTTTTCCAAAAGCAATTATTTTATTGAAATAAGCAGAAAGTTCTTTGAATCATTTAAATCGGACGCTTAGTTCTCTCGAAAACTGCCATTTTTTGCACATTTAGCTCTGTATCTTCTAAATGGCTGGTCCTGCCTTTGCCAAAAACTAATAACCACTTCTCCCAATCATTACCAATTGAATGTTTTTTTAGATCATTCAAATTGGATGCTTTCTTCTCTCAAAAACGATTTGTATTTGCTGCACTCTTTGCTCCGTACCTCCGAAACGGCCAGAGCTGCCTTTGCCAAAAACCAATCAGCACATCTCCCTATCAATAGGGATCGAATTTTTTAAACCAATCAAATCGGTTGATCCGTACGCCCGAAAACGTGGACAAAAAATGCGGAGATACACATATTCATTTTTTCTGAGGTATGCCAAAATGTTCAGAAACCTTCAAAACGTCAAGAGATGCAAAAAATTTTATTTTCGATTTTTGGCCCATTACTATAACTACCCTACGGGAAGTTTATAATAGTGATACTTAAAAAAAAACTTTATTTTTCATTCAGACTCGAGGTGATTGTTACATCTTATGAAATATCTCTAACATTGTGTTTCATTACATAAATAGATGGTTACTCTATATATTATTTTATATCAATTATTGAAACACTTCTTAATGTGTGTAAGTATTTAATTTAACAAAAATACTAAACATACGTATATTGACTCTTAACAGACCGGGAAAACAAAAGACGGTGAGATTTGCGTAGTTAACTTAGTGTAGTTTTTATAATTGGGAGAATGCCATAAATAATTTAAAGAGTATCTGGAAAACTTTCTATATATATATATATATATATATATATATATATACATATTCAGATTCCCCTCCCGTCCAGGTGTCGGAGGAGGAAGGGCGCATTTTTCGCCTTAAGTGAAAACCGATGGCACGAAACAAAAAGCGCGAGAAATTGCTGAAAAGCGAAAAAAAATCCTTCGCAGGAGAGAAGAATCGCAATCGCGCGGAAATGCATTATCCTACACCTTAATCCGAACCCCAAACCAGATCTTAGGTCTCCTTTCCAGGGGTAGAGGGAGTATATTCTATACATATATATATATATATATATACTAGCTAACCCGGCAAACGTTGTTTTGCCATAAAAAATATGCCTAAATTGATAAAAAATTAATAAAAGTGCCAAAAATCAAATATTTAATAGGACTCTGATTCTTTGACAAATAGTTAAAAACTTGTTATAATTTTCAAAATTATTTGACATTTCATACTTCAAAAATTAATTCACTCGCATCACAGTTTTTTGTTTATTATACTTTTGCCATGTCATATATGTCAATAAAATTATCTTTCAAATATTATTTATTTGTTAATAAATTAATAATTATTTTAAATCATCAATGAATAATTATATAATTGTTAAATTCATAAGTTTGGCTTATTACAACACAGGAATATTGTGGAAATAAATATTTTTTTACATAAAGATCTGATTTTTGACATTTGCATTTTATTTCAAATTAATTATAATTGTCAAAATATTTTCGTTTCGGTCAAAATTTAATATAATATTTAGTTTGTCTAGTTTGTTTTTGTCAGATTCCAATGATATCCTCAGATTGTACTATTTCCTGTAAGATGAGCATTTGCGATGACAATCAATGACATGATATATTAATAATAATATTAAATTTTAATTACACAATTTTTTTTACACTTCGATAAATAATTCCCACGCATCATAGTGTTTTGTTTATTTTAATTTTGTTTATGTCAATTTTTTTTAAATTAAAGAATAAATTAAATTTTGGTCTAAATCAATGCAGTATCTTTATCTAAATGTACAATTTTTTATATAAATATTTGATTTTTTACATTTGCATTTAATTGAAAAATAGTGAATGTCAATTTCATATATCCAATATGCACTAAATTTATAAATGTCAAAATATTTCCTTCTTGGTCCAAAATTAATAGAATATGATAATATTTATTTTACAATAATGTTTTGTATCTATAATTTGCTTGGCAATATTGCCTATAACATAACTTGGAATAATTAATTTATTTGCTTCTTATTGAAGTAAGTCGTTAAACATTTTTTTGTGAAATGTCAAAATTTTGTTTATGATTAATTTTAAATTCAATATGCAGCTTTTTTATTGTGATCTCTGATCTATAATGTTTTGATGAAGTTTTGGTTTCCGAAATAATTTGGTAAGCTAATCAATTAAATTTAAATCGTAAATCTATTTATATAATTATTTTCATGAATATTGACAAATGACATTTAATTTTTTTTCATGTCAACATTTATTCAAATTTTTAAGCATTGATTTTTAATTAGATTTAAAACTATAAACAGTGATTTTGAATGTAGCTTTTCATCAAATTTAGATTTAAATGTTGGATATTTCTATATATATACATGTTTTTGAATTTTATTTTTTGAAATGTCAATTTTCAGTTGGGGCGTCCATCGCGAACCAACATCGTGACACGAGATTTATAATATATATATATATATATATATATATATATATATATATATATACCATATTCTTCTATTTATACAATTAATATCTCGTCTTAATGTAGAAACGCATTAGTCATTAGTGGTACGAAACTAGTTATATCTACCTAACATAGGTGTCGTCTCTATCTCACCTCTTAAGTTAATCCAATTCAAGACGAAGCCACCACTTCCTTACTTACTTACTTACTTCCTCCTTACTTACGGCACGATAACTAAATCACAATGAAACTGATACCTACACACATGTACATATACACACACCTAAATTAATAGACACCACACATGTGTGATAAAAGATACACATGTGTACATGAGACTACAATTCTACAAAACTGGAAACTGGGTGTGGATTATATAATTTGGAGTTCCTCAGGGTTTATATTCAAGACTATAATTGATTGTTTTTGTTAATAATTCAGATCATTTTTCTCATTATTTTTTACTTTTCCTGTATATTTTGCATCCTTTCTTGCCATTTTTTGAGCATTTTTGAAAATTTTTGATTATTTTTGAGTATTTTCAAGTATTTCTGACCACTTTTGTGAACCTTTTGGGGCTCTTTTGAGAGTTTGGAGGCTCTCTGGAACATTTAGAAGCTCGCTGGCATTTTTTAAAGCTTTCTGGGACTTTTAGAAGCTCCCTGAGACTGTTGAAAGCTCCCTGGGATTTTTAAAAGATCCCTGGGACTTTTAGAAGATCCCTGGGACTTTTAGAAGATCCCTGGGACTTTTAGAAGATCCCTGGGACTTTTAGAAGATCCCTGGGACTTTTAGAAGATCCCTGGGACTTTTAGAAGATCCCTGGGACTTTTAGAAGATCCCTGGGACTTTTAGAAGATCCCTGGGACTTTTAGAAGATCCCTGGGACTTTTAGAAGATCCCTGGGACTTTTAGAAGATCCCTGGGACTTTTAGAAGATCTCTGGGACTTTTAGAAGATCCCTGGGACTTTTGGAAGCTCACTGAGACTTTTGGAAGCTCACTGAGACTTTTGGAAACTCACTGAGACTTTTGGAAGCTCACTGAGACTTTTGGAAGCTCACTGAGACTTTTGGAAGCTCACTGAGACTTTTGGAAGCTCATTGAGACTTTTGGAAGCTCACTGAGACTTTTGGAAGCTCACTGGGACTTTTGGAAGCTCACTGAGACTTTTGGAAGCTCACTGAGACTTTTGGAAGCTCACTGAGACTTTTGGAAGCTCACTGAGACTTTTGGAAGCTCACTGAGACTTTTGGAAGCTCACTGAGACTTTTGGAAGCTCATTGAGACTTTTGGAAGCTCACTGAGACTTTTGGAAGCTCACTGAGACTTTTGGAAGCTCACTGAGACTTTTGGAAGCTCACTGAGACTTTTGGAAGCTCACTGAGACTTTTGGAAGCTCACTGAGACTTTTGGAAGTTCCCTGAGACTTTTTGAAGCCCCCTGAGACTTTTTGAAGCTCCCTGAGACTTTTAGAAGCTCCCTGGGACTTTTAGAACCTACCTCGAACTTTCGAAGGTTTGCAGGATTTTTTGAAAGCTACTTTCGATATTTGGAGGCTTTTTTTGACTTTTGAAAGCTCTTTTCGACATTTGAAGACCTTTGAAAGTCTCTGAACATTTCTGAGTATTTTTGGGAATTTCTAAACTTTTGTCTAGACTTCTAGATTTCTAGACTTTTGTCTTTGCTCTTTTCGACATTTGAAGACCTTTGAAAGTCTCTGAACATTTCTGAGTAATTTTTGATAACTTCTAGACGTTTGTCCCTTTTGGATATTTTTGGCAATTTTTGAAGATTTCCCATCATTTATAAGCATTTGTGAACTTTTATAAACACTTGTAAACATTTATAAATATTGTAAACATTGGTCGACATTTATAAACATTTGTGAATATTTATGAACATTTGTGGACATTTCAGAACATTTGTGGGCATTTATGAACATTTTTATCTACAATCTCGTAAAACCATTTTTGCACATTTTCAATAACATTCATACCTTATTGACTACTTTTGCACTTACTTCATTTATTTCAAAAATCCTGAAAAAAACAATGCTTTACAATACTTCTACACTACACAACACGTATCCATTACCACGTGGTTCTCCCCTACAATTGTACATTTGACTCCATTGTCTACATGCACATCAATACAAACATACATACATACATACATACATACATACATACATACATACATAGATGCGTGCATATGTTGTTCCATCATCAAAAACAACACGGGATCAGAACAAAGATGTCAAACTTAATTAGGAGATAAAACTAAGCAAGTTCTGGGAAGAAGATTCGGAGGAACTGCTAATGTTGTAATGTTAATGTTCGTGTACATTAGAGTTGAAATAAAGAAAACACAGGTGTGCATTTATAAATCAAATAGCAAAAACTAATTAATCAATGAAAGAAATTTTAATGAATTTGTTGTGTTTTTAGTGAACAAGTTAAAAGAGGCATATGGAAAGTGTTGCAGTTCGATGGTAAATAAAAATGTTTAAAAATGCAATAATTCGGGAACCCCTTAAGATATTTTAGTAATTCAAAAAGTCCATCTCATAAAAGTTTTTATTTGCCATCGAACCATGATACTCTTGACTTGCTGTTTTAACACGTTCACTAAAAACTCTTCTGTATGGTTAAGTTAATAAAGTTTCACCCTTAATAATCAAGTTTTATTAACTTTCTTCTCATACAAATATTTACCTATATCATTATTATTATTATTTACAAACAATTTGTACAAGAAGAATGTTAATAAAACTCAATTATTAAGGGTGAAACTTTATTAACTCAACCATACAAAAGAGTTCTTAGTGAACGGGTTGAAACAGCAAATCGAGAGTATCACGGTTCGATGGGAAATGAAAAATGTTATATGATGAGCTTTTAAATTACTAAAGTATCTCAAGGGGTTCCCAAAATACTGCATTTTTAAACTTTTTTTTACCATCGAACTGCAGCACTTTCCACATGTCTCTTTTAACTCGTTCACTATGAACGCGAATAATTCATTAAAATTTCTTTCATCAATTAATTATTTTTTACAATTTGGTTTACAAATGCACACCCTATAAAACGACAAGAAAGGTATTTACCTGTCCTTGTACCTAAAGACAAATTTAAGGACTAAGTCGTCGAGTATTTCCACCGCCCTTCCAGGAGTAAGTACATCAATCAAGATTTTAACTGTATTTACTTGTACTGTGAAAAACCTACCCCAAATGGCGAGGAACAACCCTAATGTAAATTTATACATTTATATATAAATATATATATATATATATATATATATATATGTGTGTGTGTGTGTGTTAGTGTGTATTTATAAATGTATATTTGAATAAGAGACAAGGTAGTCGTCGCTTCTTCCAACATTTGTTCATTTATTAAGACTAACGTCTGCTCGATGTAACAACCCCTTTTAAGCAAAAGGGATGTTATAAATCGCTTTTACATACAATTTGTCATTAGCAGAAAAAAATATGCATATATATACTACCTGGCCCGGCAAACGTTGCTTAGCCATAAAAAATATTTATAGAATTTTTTTAGTATAAAAAATTATTAACTGATTGTGAACGAAGAAGAATTCGGAAAATAAGTGAAGTTATTAGTGAAGTATAAATAAGAGGTAAGTAACAAAAAATAAATTTGTGGTTTACCCAGTGCAACGCATGCGACATATAAATATCGGTAAATATTTGTACAATGGGATAATCTTGCGAAATAGATTTTG
>NW_020536999.1:1427484-1478012 GCF_003426905.1 Ctenocephalides felis | reverse complement strand
TTTGTTGCATACGTAAATCGTTTAGTATGAAATTCTTTTTTGATAAAAAAATAATATTGAATTAATTATAATTTTTTTTAATAAATACATTCAATGTAATATTAGTAAGTTAAAATTTTTATTAAGGGTCCAAAAATTTTGTGGATGTCTAAATATTTTGACAGGCATCTAAAAATATAGTCAAGGGTCTGAAAATCTCACAGGAAATGAAAATTTGTTTTCATGGATGTAATGATTTTGTCAGTAGTCTAAAACTTTTGTGACATGTCTAGATATTTTGTTAGGGGTCTAAAAATTTTATCGGAGGTGTAAAATTGTTGTGAGGTGCCTAAAAACGTTGTCAGGGATTTAAAATCTTGTCAGCGGTCCAAAAATGTTATTAGGGGTCCAAAATGGTTGTGATGGGTCCAAAAATGATGTTAGAAGTCCAAAAATTTTGTCAGTGCTCTAAAAATGTTGTCAGGGGTTCAGAAATGCTGTCAGGTGTCCAAAAATGTTGTCAGGTTACCAAAATTATTGTAAGTGGTCTAAAAATGTTGTCAGGGTTTCAAAAATTTTGTCAGGGATCGAAAAATGTTGTCAGGGTTTCCAAAAATGATGTCAGGTGTTCAAAAATGTTTTCAGGGGTCCAAAAATATTGTCAGGAGGTTTAAAAATGTTTTCAGGGGTCTAAAAATGTTTTTATGGGCCCAGAAACGTTTTCAGGGATCGAAAAATGTTGTAAACGGTCGAAAAAATGTTATCAGGAATAGAAAAATGTTGTCAGGGCTCTCAAAATGTTGTCAGGGGTTCAAAAATGTTGTCAGGGATCCAAAAATGTTGTCAGGGATCCAAAAATATTATCAGGGTTCGAAAATTGTTGTGAGGTGTTCAAAAATGTTGTAAGTTGTTCAAAAATGTTGTCAGAAGTCCAAAAATGTTGTCAGGATTCCAAAAATATTGTCAGGGACCCAAAATATTGTCAGGAGTCTAAAAATGTAGTTAGAGATTCAAAAATGTTGTCAGGGGTCAAAAAATGTTGTCAGGGGTCCAAAAATGTTGTCGGAGATCCAAAAATATTTTCAGAAATCTAAAAACGTAGTTAAAGTCCAAAAATGTTGTCAGAGCTCTAAAAGTGTTTTCAGGTGTCTACAAATCTTTGACAGAGGTTTAGAAATTTTGTCAATGGTTTCAAAAATGTTGTCTGGGGTCGAAAAATGGTGTTAGGTGTTTCAAAAATGTTTTCAGGGGTCCAAAAATGTTGTCTGAGGTCCAAAAATGTTGCCAGGGGCACAAAAGTGTTGTCAGGGATCCAAAATTGTTTGTCAGCGGTTTAAAAGTGTATTTAGGGTCGAAAAATGTTGCCAGGGGCCTAAAAGTGTTATCAGGAGGTTCAAAAATGTTTTCAGGGGTCCAGAAATGTTGTCAGGGCTCCAAAAATGTTGTCAGGGCTTTAATAAATGTTGTCCAAATGGGATCCAAAAATGTTTTCAGGGGTTCAATAATATTGTCAAGGGTCTAAAAATATTTTCAGAAGTCCAAAAATGTTGCCAGGGGTTCTAAAATGTTGTCAGAGCTCGTAAAATTTTGTCGAAGGTCTAAAAATGTTTTCCGGGGTCAAAAAACCTTGTCAGGGGTCGAAAAATATTGTTATGGATCCAAAAGTGTTTGTTAGGGGTCGAAAAATGTTTTCAGTGGGCCAAAAATCTGTACAGGGACGCAAAAATGTTGTCACGTGTCCAAAAGTGTTGTCAGGGATCCAAATATGTTGTCAGGGGTCCGAAAATGTTGTCGGGGATCCAAAAGTATTGTCAGGTGTCCAAAAATGTTTTCAAGGGTCGAAAAATGTTATCAGGGGTCCAAAAATATTGTCAGGGATCCAAAAGTGTTGTCAGGGATCCAAAAGTGTTGTCGGAGATTCAAGAGTGTTGTCAGGAACCCAAAAATATTGTCAGGAGTAGGAGTCCGAAAGTGTTGTCAGAGGACCAAAAATGATGTCAGGGATCCAAAAATATTAATATTCTTTGTACAACATTTTTGGACTCCCGATAATTATCAAGGGACCAAAAATGATGTCGACGGTTCCAAAAATGTTGTCAATGGTCTAGAAATCTTGACATTCGCCTAAAAGTCTAAAAAGTATTACAAAGAACTTGCCAAAAGAAATTTGATCGAAAATTCTTAATAGGACTCGAATTTTTTTTACAGATCTAAAAATCTTTTCAGGAGGAAAAAAAGAGTATTTATTTAAATAAGGTTCTAAAAAGAGTATTTATGGTCCAAGAACTGTGTTTAAGATATATTATTCCAGAAATAGGTTCAAAAAGTTCTTCATAGTGTTTTACATATGTATTAAAAAAATCAAGCAAAATTTCAAGCCACTAATACATAAAAAAAAATAAAAATTTTACCTCAAAATACTATTTGTGCTTTTTCATTATAGCAACTTGCCAATCGGCACAAAATTGCAACCGGCTATTTAAATCAAATTTTTGAGCTAGTTTTTGGTTAAAAAGTATAAAAAATCGATTCGCTTCCGCCTCATGCGGAACTGGTAAGATTCCACTTGCGTATAAATGTCAATTTGTGCGATTAAATAAATTAAATCGATTTCCTGCTTTAAAAAAAGAAATAAAATTAAAAGTAACATTTATTTATTTATTTGGCGTCAATAATTAACAAATGAGAGACATAAATAAATAAATAAATAAATAAAAAAGACGTACCGAACCTGTTTCTTCTCTCGTGAGCAATGAACGACCGTGAATGACAACTAACGGACGAAAATAAAAAAAGCCCCAAAAACTTGATTTTTTCTTAACAAAAGATGGAAAAAGGTTCCGTACCAAATCACTTTTAGTTTAATATGAATTTTGATTTATTTCATATTCAATAAGTTTTATATAATTTAAGCTATGGAACGTTAAAAATTTGATAGAGGATCGAGAAAAAAGTTTCAGGAATTAAAATTTTAATAAAATTTAAATTTTTTTTTAATTTATTTACAGTACTAATTTTCATTAGAATCAATGTAAAATAAAGTCCTGATAAGTGTTTATTTAAAAAAAATAATATATAACCAGTTTTCTTAAACTTTTGTCGAAATATTTTGAAAAATTGGTCCCCTGATGAAATTTTTTTATAAAATCAATTTTTTCTCTTAGTAACGACTTATGCATTTTTTCCGGAACACATCCGTATCTGGGAAGAAAAAAATTGTATTTCCTGATTCGCGAATTCGTGCAAAGGTCACACGGACGTGCGTCCAGTCTTCCGGGTCTGGTGAGAATATTCTCACGTTCGATAAATTTAAATAAATTTAAATATTATATATACATATACATATATACATATATAGTCTCATCTCTCGCATTTAATTCGAGATTTAGTTTGCTCGTCAGTAGAGTTCTTTTGTCTCTGAAGCTTCATTTTATTTGAGAGTAGTGGTCACTCTTTTCTTCTAGAAGAGTTTTATTTTTTGTCATTATAGTCTTTTAACTCGCACTTGACTTAAGTAGTAGTTTGCCCATTAGTAGAGTCCTCCTTCTAAATTTTCATTTATATATCATTATATAATATTGTTCAAACGAACAAATTTTTGGTCTTCACGTTCTTATGAAAATGTATACCATCTTCAGCGATACGAAAAACAGTTTTTATTAAATTAGTATATTTATTTCATTTTAAGGAAATATTAGCATCAATTTAGAACCAAAAAAGAAAAAAATATTTTGGACTGTACGTTTCGACATAGGGGGTGTGTCATCATTAAAGTATTAAAATTTAAACTTCAAATTTAAATGAATTAAAAAAATGCAAACTTAATATTTTTAATTCTTATGTAGGTATGTATGTAATAAAAAAGAACGATTTTGATTTTATTATATCTGTATATTTTTGCACGTGTCCCAATTAAAAAAAAATCTGACGTCATAGTGTTTACTAAATCAGTGCACGTGGAACTTGACCATCGACAAGGGAATTCACCTCTATATTACTCATACATAATTTATACATGACTATATACATTATATATATTTATTTATATATATATATATATATATATATATATATATATAATACTTAGATGTATCTAATAAAATGCTACCTTCCAAATATGGCTTTAAAATATTATAATAAATTTAATTTGAAAGAAGTCGTCATATATCGTGCAAATTCTCAATTCTAAAAAATTTTTTACATTTCGTTAAATAACTCAAAATCTTTGTTCAGGACACTCATTTTTATTTAGCTTAGCTGAAACTAGATAAAATTAAAAACGATATTTTATATATTATCACTACATACTACAATTTGCAATATATGTATACGGGACACTTTTTTACATTTATTTAAATAACTCCAAAATTTTGTACCGTGCACTATTTTATATGTATTTTAGCAGAAACTAGATAAAATTTAAAAGAATTAAATATAAACAGCCTTATATAGTACAATACATTTTTTTGAATAAAACTGTTTTGAATTTTCTTATACAGTACTCCAAAATCTAATATAACTAGTGGGGAGCCTTAAGGCAAATTGCTGGAACTTCCCGTACCGTAACGAAATGTTCGAGGAATACTGAAAGTTTTCAAATAGATTATTATAAATATTGTAACATTGTCTAATATTTATAAGAATTATATAAACTGAATTGCAAAGTTGAAATTATTTGTTTAAAGTATATTAGAACTATAGTCAGAATTAAAAATAAAATCTGAAATATTTTCGATATACAAAAAATTAAAAAAAAAAAAAAAAAATTGGACAAAATTTTTTTTTCCAAAATCAATTATTTTGTTAAGACAAGCAGAAAGTTTTTTGAATCATTCAAATCGGACGCTTAGTTCTCTCAAAAACTGCCATTTTTTACATATTTAGCTCCGTATCTTCGAAATGGCTGGACCTGCCTTTGCCAAAAACTAATCAGCTCTTTTCCCTATCAATAGGAATCGAATGTTTTTTGAACCATTCAAATCGGTTGATCCGTTCGCCCGGAAACGTGACTGGAAATTTGTATCCATACATACATACACACACACACACATACACACACACACACACACACATCCATTTTTTCTGAGGTATGCCAAAACGTTCAGAAACCTTCAAAACGTCGAGAAATGTAAAAATTTTCAATTCCGATTTTCGGCCCATTACAATAACTTACCCTACGGGAAGTTAATAAAATGGTAAATTCATGTATGGCTCTTTAAGAATCAGAAACTTGGATACTTGGACTAGTAAAAAAATGCCTTATGACAAATAAAAAGTACTTAACTCACTGAGAAAAAAAAAGATCACTGATGATTATAAGTAGAGTTAATGGAAAACAAATTGCAAGCAAAAAAATATATAATATTAAAGTTGTTGCCTCACCTCAAAGATATATAACTTTGTATTTATAATGATGTCCAAATTATGCAAATATCAATTTTTTTCGCACATTCTGTATTTTTTACTAACGTATAACTAAATCTGTTGCTAAATGGAAAATGCAAGTACTTTTCGAAAAGGACATGCCTTTTATAGGCAAAAAATAGCAAAAAGGGCTCTGTGGGTGGCAAGTACATTGTCTTCTCTTCTAAATAAATCAATTTCCTCCGGAAATCGGAATGTGAGAGAAATTAGATAAAACATTGTTTTAGGAAACACAAACACAGGCCAAATTATCGACTTGAGGAACAACAATATTCTATCTAACAAGGAACATCACTTGTATTAACAATATTATAATGAAATATAAAAAATTGGTATATCAAAAACAATTACTCGAGACAAACGAATTTGCTTGAGTGAAAATGAAAAATTCTACTGAGAAGCAAATCTGAAGTAAAAAAAATTTAGAATTCCACCGACGGCAACCAAAATCTGGGACTAAATTACAAAAAAGAACTGAAAAAAAAACAAGCGAGCAATATTTAAATTCAAAAAAGCTCTACTTGAAAAATCATTATAAAATATTGTTAAAAAATAAAATACAACTAGGTATGCTAAGTTCTTGAAGTTGTGAATATAATTTTAGGACATGTATGCTTCACAGTAACAAAAAGGTAACTTGCGGAATTTAAAACGTTCGACTTGTTTTCTAAAATATATATATATATATATATATATATATAAATGTGTTTTAGTAAACAAGCATCAGTTTTAAAAGAGTACGACGACAGATTAACGGTTTGTATCGATGTAATACGTTTCGGGAACTGGCACTGATTTATGATGATTTTTATCACTCTTGCCGAAAACTTGATGTTATTACAGATTAAACATGTATAATATATACATACACATACACATGCATGTATGTATGTACTATGTATGTATATATTATACATGTGTGTCGTTAATCCCATTCGGCAAGGTGCGCGCATAAGTGGCTTATGTTTTTGACAAGTCAACCCTTACTTAAGGGCGGCTAAGGGGGTGCCCAAGAACGGAGTCCCCGAAGTCCCCAAATACGCCCCCGACTTCTGAGAATGATATATTTCTCTTAAACTGTATAAGTAGACACGAATATATTCCTTTGGTAGACATACGTCTTAGGAATTTTAGGGAAATGTTATCTACTCTCACCATAAAAATTATAAAATTGATGTAATTCGTATGCTTGTAAAACTTATGAAATAATATTCTTAATTTCCCGAAGGAGAAATTTGTGTTCATAAAAAATCCGATTCGCTAATTTTATGTTTTCTCGGCGTCTCAAGCCATTCTGAATCGAATGAGACTAAATTTGGAAAAAGTATATGTGTGTGTGTGAACAGATTTTTTGCCGTAAATCGACAATTTCTCAAAAACGGTGCGACCGATTTCAAAAATTTAAAATCCGTTCGATGTGTCTGGATGAGGTCTAGCGTTTACCAATTTTTGGCGACGATCAGTCTAGCCGTTTCTTTGTAAATAGCAAAAAGTGCAAATTTTATGGTCCATGTTTTAGCTTTTAATTCTGAATCGATTTTAAAAAATTAAAAACTGTTCGAAAGATATTGCTTGGGAATGATACTGATTTGTTTTAGTTAAAAATGTACCGAGCCGTTTTCTGCAAATTAACTGTTGAAAAACTGCTGTTTTGCGATTTTCATTAACCTTTTTGGACAATAGATATCATGGTCTTGTAGAACATACTAAAATGTTATTGTCCTACGACAAATAGTTTAATGTTAAAAATGCATCAAAGTTTGATAAAATATTATAATCAAAATTTGTTTTTGTGATGTTATAAGTCAAACGTTGTCAATTCATTGAAATTTAAAATAATAATCTACAATTTTAGGAAATTCAAGCACCATCTGTGTTTGTGCAATATAATTAATATAATTACAATTAATTTAAATGTGTTAGAAAAAAATCGGTTTGAAATCGCAATGTTTAAATTTATTAAAAGCGATAACTTTATTTTCGAAATAAACAGTTGACAATTTTATCGAAATACTAAATTTTGAATTCGATTAAGACAATTCTTACACATTTCGAGAAGTACATGCAACTTGCCTTAAAACTGTAAATGCAACTTTCAACTATTTTTAATATAAATTTTTAACCTATTTAAATACTAAGTTTCAGAAGATTTGTAACTTATAAATTATAAGTACATATTTAGTATTATTTTTTATATGCTCTAGCTATCATTATTTTGCAATATCTTAAAAAGTCTAATTTATCGTCGTATATCACTAAACCGGTGCACCAAACTAAAAATAATAATTTAACTTAAATATACTTTCTCACAATTTTTATAATATATAAATGTGTATATATATATATATATATATATATTAGGGTGGTCCTTAATATGGACATTTTTGAATTTCCTTGCATATGCTTCAAACTTCGTTTGGAAATACAATGGAAAAAATTTGGAATATTAAAAAAAAAAATTTGAGGTATATCTTAGCGACAAATGAATTAAAAGTGAAAATTCGTGTCATTTTTTATTGAAAATTCGATGCTTTGCAAAATTTTTGAAAAAAATTTCATGTTATTTCCATACAAAACTTTGATTGAATTGCGGTCTATCTAAACGTTAATATTAAGAGCTAAAACTTTCAGAGAATTGTTTTTTATCAATTTGGAACCAATTGAACCCTTGGGAGCAAGGAAATTCGAAAATGTCCATATTAAGGACCACCCTAATATACACACACACACACATATATATATATACATACATATATATATATATATATATATATATATATATATATATATATGACTGTGCCACGTGCATATGGCCAGTGACATATCATTAATAATACCTTTTGCAGGGGTGGAAAACCTTCGTATGGGGTGGAGGGTTGGATATCTTGTACCCTTATCATAATACGCACACCTTTACCTTATATATATATACAATATATATATATATATATATATATATATATATATATATATATAAATGTGTATAAATGAAGATATAATCTTATTATCTGTCTTAGCAGTTACTAATCTTCGCATTAAATGCTTGTTCAGTGTTTCTCAGGATTATAATTATAATGTAATACAGGGGAGGAGATTACTCACAAATCGTTCAGAAATAAATTATTATATATATATATATATATATATATATATATATACACGTATAGTATCTAAGTTGCCTAAAAAAAAGTGTGTACCGAGCGACATTTTAAAAGAAATGTATAACGTTGTCTTAGATGCATTTATTGTGAGTTAAAACATGTATAACATAATTTAGGTTAGCTTTATTCAAAATTTTTGTATCGAAGCATATACAAAAATTTATATGGTAACTTGATATATTTTATCTAGTTTCTGCTAAGTCAAATAAAAAAAGTGTAGGGAATGAAATTTTTGAGATATTTGACAAAATTTAGAAAACCGTCACGAACTAAAATATAGCAGTCCCATACAATACATAAGGGCGAGTTTAAACTGTTTTTTTCACAATTTTTCGTATAAGAGTATATAGAACAGTTCATAAGGAATTGTCGTAAATTTTATGTGGTTTCTTCTAAGCTTAATAAAAAATCTGTATACAAGATGAAGTTTTTGAGATATTTGACAAAATTTAGAAAAACGTCCCGAACTGAAATATAACAATTTAACACAATACATAAGGGTTAGTTTGAACTGTTTTTTTTTTCTAAATTTTCAAATCAGAGTGTTTAAACCGTTTTTTTACAAATTTTTGTATCAATGTATCAAACGGAGTATATAAAAGTGTTTACAATAAATTGTAGCAAATTTTATGTCGTTTCTTCTAAGCTAATTAAATAATTAGTAAACGAAACAATTTTTTTTAGATATTTAATAAAATTAAGAAAAACGCCCCGAATTGAAATATAACAATTTAACACAATACACAAGGGCTAGTTTAAACCATTTTTTTTCCAAATTTTCAAATCAGAGATATTTAACTAAATGTAGAAAAACGTCCCGAACTGAAATATACCAATTTAACACAGTACACAAGGGCTAGTTTAAACTGTTTTTTTTTTCCAAATTTTCAAATCAGAGTGTATAAAACTATTTACAAGGAACTGTCGCAAATTTTATGTAGTTTCTTCTAAGCTAATTAAATAATCAATGTACAAGACGAAGTTTATGAGATAATAGACAAAATGTAGAAAAATGTCGTGAATCCATTGCAAATTTCAAACTTCTACAATAGTTTGAACCCTTTTTGTCCAAATTTTTTGTGTGTAAGTGTATAGGGCAGTGTATATAAAATTGAGGTATATTTTATATAGTTTCTGATAAGCTAAATACAAAAAAGTGCTATGAACGAATTTTTCGGGTTATTTGAAGAAATGTTGAGAAGCGTCCCGAATCCATACTTCGACGTTTTGAGAATGTAGTCTTATTCTTCAGGAACTTTTTCTATAACGCTTCCTACTAATTTCTACTACAATCAGTGTAAAAGGACCTCCACTGACGAGCATTTGAACCAATCAGAAAAATTCGAATTAAAACTTAATAAACTAAAAATATGTTAGAAATCTACTGACAAATCATTTAATAATATTTCGTCTTAAGAAATTTCTGCTTATTGAAATATGAGTGCTCTGTATTGATCAGAGACATGGCCTCTAAAAAAAAGCACAAGATATTATCGTATAATTTGTAAATTATGTCATAAGAATTGGTTCTACAAAGTTTGCCAATTTTTGTGCATATTTGTTTAACGTGTTATCATTCTAAAAAGAAAATTTTCCAGGACAGAAGGCGCGTCTGAAGCTTTTCCTATGTCTACAGAATTTTCTTTCCGTGTATATATATACATATATATATATTTATATATATATATTTATATATATGTATATACATTATTTCAAATTTATATCTCGACTAATCTCATAATTTGTAACTCTAAATATCTCTTGTCATAGCTTATACGAAACAGTTTATAGTTTTAATGGCCAAATATTTTGAAATTAGACATTTTAAAATTTGCTTTGATGTTTCCTCTAATATTTATTGAGGTTTTAAGACTACAATATATATATATATATATATATATATATATATATATATATATATTACATAATTTATTTATATCTAAGTGTTTTAGTTATGAGGTGTCAGGTGTGGAAAGAAAGAGTTGGACTAGTAAAAACATTGAAGGCCAAGTTTTATAATTGCTATAAAAATATAAATTTATTTGAAAACTTCTGTTGGTACAGATCGTTAAGTAAAATGTTAATATATACATTTTTTGTACAGGATAGCCCAGAATTCAACGTTAAATTCATGACTAAAATTAGAAAAAAATAGATCCAAAAGTTTGAAAATTATGACATTTAAGTGCAATTTACAACTTTGGTCAAATTGTTACCATATTTCGGTTGTTATGGTTTATTTAATTCTCTATCAAATCAAACTTTGGAATAATAACCGTGAATAATAATTTTAGGACCACGATTAAAAAAAATAACAAAATTCTTCCAAATTTTCAAGTAATATGAATTTAAAATTTTTAAAATTGATCGACTTCGAAACGTCGACCTTCAAAGAAGTGTTCTAAAGTGCATGGGAAATTGTCAGTAAAATTTGTCAGTTTCATACCAAAAAAAATCCAAAAAATAACCTTATTTTTTCTAATGCCTATAATTTTCGGTCAGTTAATTTAATATCTATTCTATTTAAATTTTTCAATTTTTATCTGTTTATAATATTAAAATTCACATATTAATTGATACAGACTTGTCGGACTAGGTTTAAATTATCGAAAGCCCTAACAAGGGGTGGAGGGTTGCAAAATGTCGTCATACATTTCCATTTATTCGGGGGTACCTGTAGAATCGTACTTTGAATTGCACTTTTAATTGACCTCTTTGTATGCAAATTGACGAAGAAGAATCACAGATGTCTTCATTTACATATTAAGGGAGGAATATATACAAATATACAGATATACATATACATATATATATATATATATATATATATATACCAAAATATATTTAATGTTTATTAAGCACCAATAAAACCTTATGACTTTTTAACAAAAAAGTTCCTACCTTACATTATGTTTTTTAATAAACCCCCAAACGCAGGGGCAAAATAATTTGCATTTAAAATGTACAAATATTAATATATATATATTAGTATATATTATATATATATATATATACTAGCTGACCCGGCAAACGTTGTTTTGCCATCAAATATATTTTGCCGCTTTGCAGAAGTTCTTATAATATACATGATATATTAATAATAATGTTATATTTTTATTACACAAATTTCTTTACATTTTGATAATTAATTCCAACGCATCATAGTGTTTTGTTTATTTTAATTTTATTTATGTCAAATAGTGAAATATTTTTTTTTAATCAATTTATAAATTAGATTTTAGTCTGAGTCAACGCTGTACCATTATCTAAATATATAATTTTTTATATAAAAATCAGATTTTTCACTTTTGGATTTAATTTAAAAATATTGAATGTCAATTTCATATATCCAATATGCACTAAATTTTTAAATGCCAAAATATTTCCTTCTTGATCGAAATTTAATATAATATGATATAATTTATATCTATAATTTGATTGGCAATATTGCCTATAACATAACTTGGAATAATTAATTTATTTGTTTCCTATTGAAGTCGTTAAAATTTTTTTTTGTGAAATGTCAAATTTTTGTTTATGATTATTTTTAAGTTCAATATGCCGCTTTTTTATTGTGATCTCTGATCTATAAGGTTTTAATAAAGTGTTGATATCCGAAATAATTTGGTAAGCTAATCAAATAAATATAAATTGTAAATCTATTTATATAATTAATTTCAGAAATCTTGACAAATGACATTTGACGTTTTTTATGTCAACATTTATTTAAATTTATAAACATTGATTTTTAATTACATTTAAAACTATAAATATAAACTATAAATGAATTTTGAATATAGCAATTCATCTAATTCGGATATAAATGTTGGATATATCTATATATGTATATGTTTTTGAATTATATTATTTGAACTGTCAAATTTTTTTTTCAAAAATTATAAAACTTTTTTTCTCGAATTTTCTATAAATTTTGATATTTGACATTTTAGTATTTTGTTTTTTTTCTGGTCATTTTCTGTCAACATTTTTTGAAATTTATAAAAATTATATATTTATATTTTAAATTCACTTTTCAAAATTTCTTATAACCTAAGTTGGATATATATGCACACGATGAGCCAATAAAATTCAAAATCGGTTCAGTAGTTTGGGCTTCCATCGCGAACCAACATCGTGTCGTATATATATATATATATATATATATATATATATATATATATATATATATATATATATATTGTGTATAATTGTGTATTTGTATATTTGTATATATTTCTAAGTGAGATAAATGACTGGATGTCATTATGGGCTATTAGTGATGACATATGGCAAAGGTGTGCTCTAATGAGTTAATTAGCAAACTCTATTAATAACTGCTCAAAAACGAGAAAGTCACTCATTTGTGTGAGCAGACATTCTAGCAGAATATATATATGTATATATATGTATATATATATATATATATATATATATATATATATATATATATATATATGCAAATATTACACTGCTTGAATAAGCCAACAATTTACTCTTTGTACTAGTTTTCACTATATAGATGTATCAAACCTTTTTTGTATAAGAGCGTATAAGATTTTTATATGAAATGATTCTAAATTTAATCTAGTTTCTGCTATGATAACTATATAAGAGTGTCCCAAGTAAAGTTTTCGAGATTTTTTAAAAAATGTAAGAAAAAGTCCTAAATCCATATATTGCAAACGTGAATAATATAATCTAGTCACAATTGTTTTATTCAAAATATTAGTATAGGAGGGTATGAAATGTTTTTTTGAAGAATTGTTCTAAATTTTATCTAGTTTCTGCAGAGCTAACTAAAAAAGAGTTATTTAAAAATTATAGAAACATGTCCTAAATTTATATATAACAAACTTGAAACAACAAACGTGAAAGTGAGTTCAAACTTTTTTTCTTCAACATTTTTTATGGTAGTGTTTGAAGGTTTTTATATTATGTTTTAGTAAATTTTATCTTGTTTCTCCTAAGCTTAATATATAAAAGTGTGCCGAACGAAGTTTTCAAGATATTTAAAGAAATGTATAAAATTGTTCCTAAATCTTATATGACATATGGGCGCGACAAAACTAGTTTTTTTTTCAAAAATGTTGTATAGGAGTGTATACATTTTTTTATATGAGGATGTAATAAATTTCATCTAATTTTTGCTAAATTCACTAACAAAAAGTGTCCTGTTCCAGATTGTCAAGTCATTTAAAGAACTGTAAAAAATGATATGTAGCACCAAATTCATATGTACCAAATTTATACAATATATACAAGCTTTTACTTTTTCTTCAAAGTTTTCATACGGTAGTGTATCAGACTTTTTATTATATAACAGTGTGCCAAACGGAGTTTTCAAGATATTTAAAGAAATGTAAAAAAGTGCTTCGAATCCTTATCATGACATAAGGAAACGTTCAAACTAGTTTTTTTCAAATTTTTTGTATAGGAGTGTAGAAGATTTTTTATATAGGGCTGTAGTAAATTTCATCTAGTTTTTGATAAAATAACTAAAAAGAGTGACCTGAACAAAGTCAGTTTTTGAGTCATTTGAGAAAATGTAAGAAAATTGTCTAAATTTATATATTACAAATTTATTTTATACGAGTTCAAGTCAGCTTTATTAAAAATTTTGGTATTGGAATGTATAAAACAGTTTATATGGAAACGCAGTAAAATATATTTAGTTTATGTTAAGCTAACTAATAAAGAGTGCCCGGAAACAAATTTTCGAGTTATTTAAAGAAATGTAAAAAAAATGTCCCCAATTTATATATACCAAATTTGTACAATATATAAATTTTGACCATAGCTCAACAAAACACGCAAATAAAAAAATATGGTATAAGTTTGAGTTTTGTATTTGAGTGACAAGACAAGAAGTTTTCATATATTTTTTGTGAACTATTAACTAATTGGTAGCCATTCATTTTAAATTCTAACGACAACGATATGTAATCAGAAGTCTTCTAAAATGTTTGGTTTTACGTATTTTCCTGAAGATTTTACCTCATATATATGTATATATTTGGGGTATATAACTTGTGTATGTATATATCTGTATATATATATATATATATATATATATATATATAGAATGTATTTTAGCGGACGCTTTTGATAAAGTAAAAAGGGCCACTATTTTATTCCGTGTGTTATTTTCAATTTAATTGAATCAACCTGACTCTCGACCAAAGCCGCGGTTTTAAAATAACGAAACGATCGAAATATACAAATATACACAAATTATATATATGTATATATATACATATACAAAAACGTAATTATATTTGTGCTTCCTCAGGTATTCTAAATGTTTAATCAAAAGCCTCCTCTCTCTGAAGTTCACTTAAATATATATTTTATTCCGCAACCTCCTCCTGCTGTTTGCGGATTTTCTAATTATTTCTGTTTTTAATGCGAAAACGGAATTTAAATGTACTTTTTGTATTTTTCACAATTATTTTCTTTTATTTGTTTGAAGAAAAAAGTGATGTTTTGTAGTGGTGTATTGGGTAAATTGTTAACGTAAAAGTGAGTAAGAAACTTGTAATATATAGATTTGGGTCATATTTTCATATCGTTTTAAATAACATAAAACTTTTTTCGGGGCACTCTATGTTTTTTAGTTTGAAATGAACTAGATAAAATTTAAAACAATTTTATATAAACTATCTTATACAGTCCGATACAAAAATTTTGTTTAAAAGTAAATTTTTACTCATCTTCATATATTGTTCTAATTTGTCACATATGAAATCAGGACATTTTTTAGATCTCTTTAAACAACTGGAAAACTATTTTCTATGCACTCTTTTATATTATGCTTGGCAGAAACTAGATGAAACTTAAATTAATTTAAAATATACTTCTGTATACACTTTACTACAAAAAGATGAAAAAAAGCAAATTTTTATTTGCCTTTATGTATTGTACTAATTTGCCACTTATGAATTATTTGGAACATTTTCAATCATTCATTCATTTTTTTAAATAACTCAAAAACTTGTTTTTAAGCACTCTTTTATAGTTTGCTTAGCAAAAACTAGATAATATCTTCATTATTAAATTAAAAAAATATATCAACATAATTACACATTCCGATACGGACATTTTGAACATATAGATTCGGATTTCATTTTTCATTTATTCAAACAACTTGAAAGTAAGTTTAAGTTCAATTTTAGTAGGTTCTATACTGTTAATTTTTCTGAAGTAATATAAATATTTGTATATATGTATATACATAGTAGGTATATAGAAATTAAGTGTTATTTTTATAAAAGTGTTATTATGTAGGAGAAAGTCGACTGCTGAGAAAGCACTCAACGTAAATAGTTTTCGCAGCAGGTGATCTGCTCCCTGCTTCTATTTTTCCTACATTGACTATTCTGAGCCAAATAACATCTACACCTTATTTTTTTTAAATAAAAATAAACGCACTTTACACTTGGCGATAAAAAACATTGTACCTAATACTAGAAATCGTTAGATAAATTGGGTTCTTAGTGAACGAGTTAAAACAGCGAATTGGGAGTATCATAAATCGAGGGTTAGGGAAAAATGTTATATGATTGACTTTTTGAATTACTGAAATATCTCAAGGGGTTGTCGAGATATTGATTTTTTAAAGTTATTGATTTTGATAGATTTGGTTATGAAAAACTTTGTTCTTATATTAAAAATCGTGAGATAGATTGAGTTCTTAGTGAACGAGTTAAAACAGCAAATTGGGAGTATCATAAATCGAGGGATAGGGGAAAATGTTATATGATGGACTTTTTGAATTACTGGAATATCTCAAGGGGTTGTCGAGATATTGATTTTTTAAAGTTATTGATTTTGATAGATTTGGTTATGAAAAACTTTGTACTTATATTAAAAATCGTGAGATAGATTGAGTTTTTAGTGAACGAGTTAAAACAGCGAATTGGGAGTATCATAAATCGAGGGATAGGGAAAAATGTTATATGATTGACTTTTTGAATTACTGAAATATCTCAAGGGGTTGTCGAGATATTGATTTTTTAAAGTTATTGATTTTGATAGATTTGGTTATGAAAAACTTTGTTCTTATATTAAAAATCGTGAGATAGATTGAGTTCTTAGTGAACGAGTTAAAACAGCAAATTGGGAGTATCATAAATCGAGGGATAGGGGAAAATGTTATATGATGGACTTTTTGAATTACTAAATAATCTCAAGGGGTTGTCGAGATATTGAATTTCTAAAGTTATCGATTTTGAATGATTTTGTATTGATTTTTTAGATCAAAATTGCAGAAAAGCGTTAAAATTCAGAATTTGATACTAGAAAATTTGAAAAATTTGCGAAGTAACTAAGAAGCCTATCACATTATATATTTTTTCATCCACTGTATATTTTTCTCCACCTATTACCAATATTATTCCTTTTAAATCTTTTTCAAATCGACCTCTGTTTGTGTTTGTGTTTTCGATTTTAGCAAAAGTGCTCGCGGCTTTGCCCGATGATCACTTAATTTCGATTTTTCACGCTCGCACAATTACAGAGAATTTTTTATCAAAAGCCTTTTGGTTGAAAAAATCGAGAAACGATTGCACATGTTCATCAATATCATCACCATCATCATCATCGGCACCGGATTTATATTGGAAAAGTTATTTCTAACTGACGGCCAATAATTAAAGGGATATATATGTATAGATATATATATGTGTAGTATTTTTCATGAAAATAACTCGAAACAAATCAATTGTTAATGTTTCAACAATCGAACTGTGAATTTAGTTTATTTGAAAACAAAATGCACGAGAGGAATTTGTTTGAAGGAATTTCACGTTTTAATTGTATAAATGCACAGTAAAAATTGAGTTCTTAGTGAACGAGTTAAAACTGCAAATCTAGAGTATTTGAGGTCGACGGGAAATGAAAAATGTTATAAAATGACTTTATGAATCATGAAATTATCTCAAAGGGCTCTCGAGATATTGCATTTTTAATTATTGCAATTTTTCTAATGTTGAATTTGAATACATATATTTTATACTACGAGTAACAAAATTCTATGGCAGTCTACAAAATTAGAAAAAATTAGTGATGCAATTTTTACAAAACCGTTACAAGTAATTTATTATAAAATATATTTGATATTTTTAATTTTGGACTTGCACTTCCCAAAATTTTTATCAAAATCAATTTACATTTTTTTAAATAACTTGCAAACTTTGTTCTGGACACTCTTTTTTAGTTAGCTTAGCAGAAACTAAATACAATTTACTATAATTCTATATAAACTGTCTTATGCACTTTGATCAGAAATTTTTGAGTAAAACTAGTCTGAACTCGCCATAATGCATTTGTAAAATATGAATTTGGGACATTTTATTAATTTTCTTTAAATAACTTACAATCTTTGTTTCGGACACTCTTTTACAGTTTATTTACACTAACACATGGTGCAAATTTGTAATATATAAATTAGGGACATTTTTCTACATTTATTTAAATAAGTCAAAAACTTCCTTCTAGACTTAGCAAAAATAAGATAAATTTACTTTAATTCCACATAAACATCCCATATATTTCTATGAAAAATTTTTGGAATAAAACTAGCCTTATCTCGCCATAACACATTGTTCAAATTTGTAATATATGAATTTGGGACATGTTATTACATTTATTGAAATAACTCAGAAACTTTCTTTCGGACTTTCTTTTTTAGTTTGCTTAGCAGAAACTAGATAAAATTTACTATAATTGCATATAAACAGTCTCATACACTGTAATACAAAAAAAAATAGATAAAAGTATTTGAATTTGATTTTCTAAGTCTTTGGTTCATTTCGTTTTATTTCTCTAGTTTTTAAATTAATTTTTGTAAAGAGTTTTTTTTAATAATTTGTCTGTTATATCTACTAAAGAAGAATCAATTGTAGTATTAGTATTATTGGCAGTACAAACTAGTATTCAAAACGTATAGAACACTTACTAAAAATATAAACACTTTTTTTAAACTATTGCATTTTTTATGAAATATTTGGCAAACTTTGTGTATTTTTGGAATTTTAAGACAATACGCACTAAAAAACCCTAATATTACATTGAGCGATCGACAAATAGACATCAACTCTAAATTAATAGATTTTAAGGATCCTAAAAATATATAAAAAATAAATCAAATTTTTAGTTGCATAATTGATCACAAATTCAGTTTTACGTCTGACTTGTTGACATCAATCATTTACAGACACTTACAAAAATTATAAACAATGTTTTTAAACTATTGTATTTTTACAATATAATACATATTTGCCAAAAATTGTGCAGTTTTGGGATTTCAAGACAATATGCACTAAAAAACCCTAAATTTTACATTGAACGACTGACAAATAGACATCAACACTAAATTAATAGGCTTTAAAAACCCTCAGTATGAAATAAATATTTATTACTCTATAATTTTTTTTACATATTCCCTTTCACATGTGACTCCTAAACATTATTCATTCACAAATTAATCAACTTTCAAAGATTGAAATATTTTTATTTTCCAAACCGTTTGTAGGAAAATGTTGAAATTTGAGTATGCATTACACAAGATCTTAGTCTAAATGTAAAAAATGTATGCGATGCTATGATTAGTATAGATAGTATTTAATTAAGGTGTTGAGGGGTAGTGAATAAGCACTGATTGCACTTTCAAGTTTCATTGATGACTCAGTGATAATTATGGAGGGGTTGTAACTTGTAATTTACAATTAAGATATAACTACATCTTATTATATATATATACATATATATATATATATAAATAAATATATACAACGTGTGTAGGTATAAATATATACCCCCCACAGTTGATTTTTATTTATATATCGCTCAGGTTATCTTAACTGCCCGGACGTTCATAAAACACTCGATCGCCCTTTTGCTACTAGAAAGAAAACGTTCAAACTCATCCCCAAACCCTACAGCTCGTATTATACCTTAGAAATTGACCCTTCGCCAAGGTGCACCTTAATACCTATTTTATGGACAACAAACCTTATCTAAGGTGACCCGCGTCTCGGTCTAAAGATTGATAAGATGAAAAAAAAATATATTGTACTAAAGTCCGGCAGGTGAGGGATTTATGGGAAAATCGGAAAGTGTTAAAATGCTGTATCTAGGGAATGGGGGGTGATAAATTAGTGATTCGAAAAGTCGTTCTCGTAACACTTTTTATGACCCGTCGAACTGTCATACTTTGGATTTGCGTTTTTAACTCGTTCACTAAGAATTTGGTAAAAACTGCAAATTTAGTGTAAAAGTCAAAAATGCACATCAGGATTATGACAGATTGGGACGAATTCGTAAAAATTAAAAACAAGCGATTATTTGAAAACTATTGTAAATAATTTGGTAATTTAAAAAGTCGTTTTTATAAAACTTTTTATGACCCTTCGAACTGGAGCACTCTCGATATACTGTTTTAACTCGTTCACTAAAAAAATCATAAAATTTTACATAAAATTCTTGTCGATTATTTACATCTACCAAAAACTTTATGCAATTTGCCCCAAAGAAATATACCATCTACACCTAGTTCAATTAACTTCCCGTAGGGTAGTTATAGTAACGGGCCGAAAATCGGAATTGAAAATTTTTACATTTCTCGACGTTTTGAAGGTTTCTGAACGTTTTGGCATACCTCAGAAAAAATTCTTGTCAACTTTCTTGACAAGAGCCTGATATAATATCTATTATTATTAATTATGGATTATTATTGATTAAATAAATAAATAAATAAATAAATAAATAAATAAATAAATGGATGTGTGTGTGTGTTTTGTATGTCCGCATATTTTCGTCCATGTTTTCGGGCGCACGGATCAACCGATTTGAATGGTTCAAAAAACATTCGATTCCTATTGATAGGGAAAAGAGCTGATTAGTTTTTGGCAAAGGCAGATCCAGCCGTTTCGGAGATACGGAGCAAAGAGTGCAGAAAATAGAAATCGAATTTTTGAGAGAACGGAGTATCCGATTTGAATGATCTAAAAAACATTCAATTTGTAATGATTGGGAGAAGAGGTGATTAGTTTTTGGCAAAGGCAGGTCCCGCCATTTCGAAGATACAGAGCTAAATGTGCAAAAAATAAAACTAAGCGTCCGATTTGAATGATCTAAAAAAATTTCTGCTTGTATTGACAAAACAATTGTTTTTGAGTATAAAAAATTATTACATCTTTTTTTATTATCCATAAAATATTTTTGTAATTTTGGATTAAAAATTCAAAAAATTACCCAGACTAAGCACAGTCTAAGCGCCACTATGGTACAAATGTTTACCCAAGTGCTGCGTTTAGACTGTTTATGTACTTTTCCAATTTTGTGAAAACTATTGAAAAATGTGAAAGTGCCGTCGAGCTAAGCACAGTATAAGTGAAAATGTCGCACAGAATTATTTGCAAATGCGTTTAGACTGTGACTATACGGGAGCACTTTTTCAACTATTTTTTTGAAATTTAATTCGAAATAAAATGACGATTGTTAATGTTCTGGAGATAAATTGATTTATGATTTACATTTGATTTGCTCAGATATAACAAACAAGATAGCAAATATAATGAAAGTTACAGTATTTGTAATAATATATTTGAAAACGTTTAAAATTTCTCGAATATTTCATTACGGTACGAGAAGTTCCAGCAATTTGCCTTAAGGCACGATGCCAAACACCACTAATTAATATTTTTGTTAATTTAAACTTAGAAATCATAATCGAGAATAACATTTCTAGAACTGCAGTAAAATATAATGGAAGAATTACTCCATGATTTCAAGAATTAATACTATTTGCTAAGCTATGAATTTAAAATTTTTGAAATTATAAAATATAATATAAAATATAATAAAGTGAAAAGACCTTCTTTTAGCATTGAAAATCACAGTTATAGTATATTTTTCCAATCTCTAAAATTTTTATCCCTTAAATATTTTCTCATAAGTTTTGTTTACGAGCCATAGTATTTTTCCTTGGTGTATTTCTTTCATATGTGTAAAGATAAAGAATGTAAAAATAAGCCAAAACACTATAAGGGTGAATTTTTGCGAAGGGCGAAACGTTTACCTCGATTTTTCCCCTCGACCCAAGTCCCAATGGGACTTATACACTTTTTAGCCCCATAACGAAAACTACCTGACATACTCATATCAAATATAATATGATATATATATATATATAATATATATATATATATATTGTATATTGTATGGGGGATGCAGGTAGTTGACAAAATCCTGAAGATGATATGATTGTTGTAATAAGATTTTTTGGAGACTTCTCATAAAAAAGCGCTTATGGTTTGCAATATTCTTTTATATGAAAATGTATATATATATATATATATATATATAATATATATATATATATATATATGTATACATATAATTGGTATAATATTCTGTCCGTTAGTTTCTTCTGAAATATATTCCCCAAGGAAATTATGAATCTTGTCAAATTTACCTAGGCTCTGTCAACATGGAGGTATTCCTATCCCAGAATATTATATATATATATAAAGGAAATATCACGAAGTTTGTCTGGAATGGTCTCTAAAACTGCTGAACCGATTTTAAATTTTATTGGCTCAATTTGTGCATTTATATCCAACTTAGGTTATAGGCAATAAGAAAAATCACAATTTGTAAGGTAATTGTCAGTTTTTGAAATTTTGCAAGAAATTGGTCTATGATTTACTCACCGAGGAAATTTTACTCTATTATCTGATAAAAACAGGCTTATTGAAACTTTTCATTGAAAAAATTCATTATATAATATTTCATAAAGTTGTTTGACAAAAGATGTTTATTGCTGTCTTTGGTTTACCTTGTGAAATACCTGAAGAAATCTTTTAAAGGTAATTGCCACTTTGCAAGAAATTGATCTATAATTTACACAACGAGGAAATTTTACTCTCTTGTTATTAAAACAGGCTTAATGAAGTGTTCAACTTTTTATTAATTTTTTTTTATTATATAATATTTCATAAAGTTATTTGACAAAAGTTGTTTAATGCTATCATTGGTTTACCTTGTGAAATGCCTGAAGGAATCTTTTTAAGGTATAAAGGGTACAAAAATATAAAAATCATACACATGTTTCACGAATCAAAAATAATTTGTCCTTAGGGATGACATTAACTTTAGGGATGAAAAGGACTTCCGTTTTTGCACCAGGATTTAGAAAATAAGGATTGATAGAGATGTATTCCTTTAGAGTTCAAGATCACATATATAATATATATATATATATATATATATATATATATATATATATATAATATATATAATATATATATATATATATATATATATATATATATATTTGAATATTTAATTTATTTGAATTTTCTAATTTTTGTTAGTTTTCTTTTAAAATATTATCTATTGGATTGACATTAGAATCCTTTTTGTCAAATGTTGGTTAATAACTCATTTTTTTAAATTTTATTCAGGTTCAGTTTGCTCATCTGTACAGTCATTTTATTAATTTTTTACTTAGTAATAAATAAATTAAAAAATATCTTTTGTTTTAAATTGAGGTGTAGTTTGCTTATCAATAGAGCCCCTTTTCTTATTTTTTTTTATCAGTAAAGTATTTTTTATTTACATTGTTTGTTTCTCAGTAGAGTCCTTTTTGTTATTTTTTATTTAGCAGTTAGTAGTTGTTTTTTTTAATTTAAATTTTGTTTGCTCGTCAGTAGAGTCCTTTTTGATAAATTTTAGTTAATGACAATATTATTATATTCTTTTTGCTTGGCAGTAGAATCTGTTCTGTCAAATTTTTGTTATTGTTTGTTAGTATTTAGTTAGTAAAACTAAAAATTCAATTTTCCTCGCCAATATAATATTTTTTCATTATTTTTAAAGCGTTTATTTAAGTTTTATTACAATTTTGCATAGCAAATAATTTTTTTTAATTTTAGATTTATTTTGCTCGCCAGTAGAATTCTGTTTATTGAATTTTGTTAAATTTTTATTAAAATCGAGCTATAACTTTCTTTTTAGTAGAGTATTTTGTAGAGCAATATTTGGATAGAAGGAAAATCTGAGTTTGTTCGTCAGTAGAGTTCTTTTGTAGTACTTTTACAAAATATATAATTATTTCTTAATTGTCTACTATTTATCTAACCAAAAATATAAATAAATTGCTCTGAAGATAGATGTCTTCATTATGAAATATTATTCATCTGTAATTCATTATGAAATATTAGTGTCTGCAAAAAAAATTCAATTTGCCCGTCAGTAGTGACTCTATATACGATTTTCTACGTTCTTCGTGTCTTTACAAAAAATCTAAATTGTTTCCTAATTGTCTCCTAATTATCTAAACATAAATATCATTCCGCAGATTCCTCCCAGATGTATTATAATTCATTTTGAAATATTGGTGTCTGCCAACAAACTTCATCTGCCAGAATTGCGTTCATTAAATTTATTGCCAAATAAATTTGAGGTGATCGTAAAAGATCAAAAGCTTCAAAATTAGATGGAATCATTTGATTTGATTTGATGCATTCGACATAATTTGGCAGAGGAGGAAGAATTAGTAAATGTCAGTTTTAGGATTTTGGTCAAATTCTAGAACAATATTTTCCTAATATGATCCTTTGTTATTTTCTCTAAATAATTCAATTTCCAAAGTGCTAATGACTCTGATCACCTCTGGCATTTTGATTCTGAATGGTGGCCGTTTGTTATCCAGACACCAGACATTAGACACCAGACACCAGCAGTCGACCAGCACCAGCAACAAACTGGTTCTATGCTATTTGCTATTTAGTCTAAAGTTGATTAATTAGTTCGAATAATTAAGATCTTATATGCGGTGTTCTATCTGCTTATTTATAATTAGACGACGACAGGAGACCGGGGGTAGAGTTAATAGTTATAATAATAGGTTGTCAAATATCTCCCTTCCGCCTTTTTGTATTATAAATCAAGAGCAAAAAAGCGGAAGGGAGATATTTGACAACCTAATAATAGATATTGAGGTATTGATGTTTGTGTGGATTATTGTGGAAGAACAAAGATTTGGATGAGAAAGTAAGGATGGATTTGATTTTGCTGATTGTGGAAGAATTGTTGTCGAAAGAATAAAGTTGTGGACGAGGATAGTAAAGATTTAGCATTTATGATCAAGGTAGTATAGTGTTTGTTTCTTGAAGATAAGAAATTATGGTTGTTGCAAAAGAATAAATAAGAATAGTTTTGGTTGATTATCTGATCACAGAGAAGGATTCGACTTCTAACTTAATTTTTTACTAGCTTTTATGTCTTAGACAAATAAAACTCTCCTGACAACCATACTGAACCTAATAAGTTTAAGGGGCACACCTAGTGTGAAATTTTCAAAAAATCGAATTTTGAATTTTTCCATATTTCGATAGGTTATACCTTTAAAAATAATATACCAAAATTTTAAATCGATATCTTAAATAGTTTTTGAGTCACAGCCATTTAAAGAGTATATGTATCATTTAATCTTTAAACGCGTTTTTCTCGAAACAGCATTTTCCGAATTTGCTGCAGTGATTACTCAAAAACAAATGATCCGATCACTATCAATTTTTTTTACATGTTCTATATATAGTTCTCCGTAAAATGAACTATCAATTTTTTGATCAGATCAAATATCTAATTTTGGCAGTCCAAAAACGACCAAAATTTTAGATAAAATTCGACTTTTCTAAAAAACGCCGCCATTTTGTCAATTTTTGATTTTTTTCTCTACCGTAGGTCATATTATCTAGTTATCTAGTTTAACGAGAATTTTTTTTTAAGTTTCATCCACGTAGAAGGCCGTAATCACGCAGCAGTGAAGGACCTTTTTTTCGCGCCGTTGGAGATCGACGATAACTTAAAAAACATTTAATTTTTTCTTCAAAAATTTTACTATGTATTCTTAAAACATGTATAAATATATTCCTAAAATTTTGAAATGATTGATAAACTAGATTTTTTAATATAAATTTCCAAAAATCACTTTTTTTTAGGCGGTTACACTAGTTGTGCCCCTTAACAACTAACACAATACCAAAAAGGACTCTACTGACTAGCAAACTATATCTAAACTAAATAAAATTTATGAAATTAATAAGAGACTCTCTACAATAAATTATCTGCACTATTCTTACTCGTATCCATCTCAAATTTTCGGATTTTTTATTTTTACCTAGCAACATGTCCAAAAAGAATTGTTAAAGTGAAGATATTCATCAGCTCCTAATATAATCATCATTTACGACAAATCTGACAAACTATTCACGTAGATAAATAAATAAATAAATAAATAGAAACTCCAAAGATTGGAGTTTTGAAGTCCAAAGTCGTGTATCAAAATATAAGTCTTTGCAAATATAAAATCATTATGATTATTTAATGTTTCATGATACATTTTAAAACTAACTCGTAATCCAGGACAATTATACAAGGATAGAATTCAAAACCACCCTAACATGATGGTCACAAACTTAATAAAAAACCATGGCATTGAACGGCTCAGAAGAAAACGGCCTTTTTTTTATATTCTTTAGTAATCCTATAAAATGTAGAATTACTCGTAGGCTTAATTAAATATTTTCACAACAGGACTACATCTATATAAATATATGAACTTATCCAACATCGAATCGATCATCAATGGATGACCTATCGACCTTTTTTTGCTTTATTTAACAAATCATCAAAATTACTGAATGTTGTATAAAAATGACAGATTGTCATTCTTTAAATGTAAATAAAACTAGCTGTAAGTGGAATTCTGTCTTAAGGCAATTAGGGCATCGTGCCTTAAGGCAAATTGCTGGAACTTCCCGTATCAAAAATTATTATTTTTTTAAAAACGATTAACATTTTTGAAAAAAAATTATTTCGAAAAAAATAGATTTTTGAGAAACTATAAATTTGACAAAACATTACTTTTTTTAAAAAAAAAAAATTTTTCTTCATTTTGACATATTTTGGAAATTCTAAAACTTTTTTTCAAAGCAATCGTACTGCTTGAACTGCATAGAGACGAAATGTCACAGCGCGCAAGTGCCGCGCCGCCGTCTAACGGATAAACATTGGTACGGAACCCATAGGAATGTAAACAAAATTTATACTTATTGTTAAAATCTTTATAAAATATCAGATAATTTGATGTGCATATGTCTAATGATCATTTTTGATCGCCAAATGGCATTTTTTAGCAACCGCTGGACCTGCCTCCATGAAAATTTGATCAGTTCTTCATCTGGTTAATACAAGTAAAATTTTTTTTGAATTATTCAAATCGGACGCTCCGTTCTCTTAAAACTGATTTACCGTTTTCGGCACTTTTTGCCCCGTATCTTCGGAACGGCTAGACCTGCCCTCGCCAAGAACTAATCAGCACGTCTCCTTATCAATACGAATCGAATGTTTTTTGAATCATTCAAATTGCTTCATCCGTGTTCCCGAAATCGTCGATGAAAATTTGTATCCAAACACACACACACACACGCACATAAACACATCCATTTTTTCTAAAGCGTGCCAAAATGTTCAGAAACCTTTGAAATATAAAGATCTATAAAAATTTTCATTTTTTTGCGATTACTATAACTTGCCCTACGGGAAGTTAATAAAATCCAGGACAAACTTGTGTTGCCACACTTTACTTCGCTGATACCAAATCTCATGAAAAAGTGTCAATAAAGGTTAATAAAAGTTTCAGAATCTTCTTAAATGACATTTTAAATTTGGGTAGAAATAATCTAGAAAATATTAATTATTGATCAGATCTGATATTACTATTACAGTGACGGGTGGGTGAGAACTTAGGGTTGGGTATATATTTATCAATTTTGCATTATAAAAAAATAAATTGTTTCTTGGTTTTCTCAATCTTTCCAGAAGTGGTCACTCGTCCTTTGCCATAAGTTGTCTTTGCCAGTTAGTGATTCAGACAAGAACTCTAAAAAATCTCCTGTATCCCAGTATCCTCCGGTCTCCTCTATCCACCTCAGTAGAGTGTCCAATGTATCTATTTGTTTGAATGCGAAATAATAAATTCATCTGTTGGAATCAAAAGGTGTGTCCTGTCCTGAAACGCATGTGCGTCAAACGCATCGCTTCAAGTCACGCACTCCGAAATTAGATCTCAAGCAGAAACAAATAAGCGAACGAAAGGTGAGAGAATCGAGATCCTAATCGAAGACGACGACGACGACGACGATTTGAGATCTATTTAGAGACGATACGAGATCGGAAATAGATGGATTTTGAGACTTTGGTTCCGTATCAACATAATTTGGAAAAGGTAGCTAAGGTAAGGAAACAGACTGATAGGTATGCTGGAAAGAAATATACAGTGTGTATTATTATACGTTGAGAGTGATCGCGATGCAACATAGTTGATTATTGGATCTACGAGGATTTTGGATATCAATTCAAAATTTCAAAAAAAAACTGAAACTTGAAAGAAAGTAAAAATGATTGCAGAGATGGCTGGTGCAGATTGCAAGATCAACTTGGAGACTCAAGGTTTCCTCACTTGTTTCACGAAGATGTACTATTTAAAGAATTTAGTGAGAAGAATCAGGATAAAATAGTTGTAAATAGATCGTATCAATATACTTTGGTAATTCGAATATTAATGATGTGAATCAAGGAATGATCGATTTACTGAATTAAAAGTTGTTTCCTTTAGTGTAAATATTGAACATTGACACCTCGTTCCACGCAAGTAACTATAATTTTTACAACTAAGTAAATATTCCAATAAGTATTTGTTCCTATATAATTCTTTGAATACATCTTCGGTTTTTCAACAATTTTTATCTCCGAAAAAGTGTCTATATTTACTATCAAGGTGTGCAGGAATTTTCTTGGCATCAGTTTACTTCTTCTTTCTACTTTCTTTTGCTTTCTTTTACTTTCTTTTTTGCTCTTTTCTTTTTTCTATCAAAACGGAAATAGCCACTCAATCTGTACAGGAAATTTCACGGAGACGAAACGGTTTATAACTTAAATGCTTTTCACATCAAATATATATATATATATATATATATATATATATATATACTAGATGACCCGACAGACATTGTCCTGTACCCATATCTGCAACTGCAAAAATAATTATTATTGTTTTTTTAAATTACTCTTCACGCCAAAATGCGTATACATTTATTATATGAGCGATGTTAAATGTAGAACTGCTTTAAATAAAATGATGAGTTTCAATTCCGACACTATATTGGAAATTGAAGTTTTTTTAAACGGTATAACATAACCATAAGCATAACATAACACTGGTACTTCATGTTGGATTAAATTAATTTATTTTTTAATTATTTAAGATATCTATAATTGGATTTTAAACTTCTCCTAATCGATATCGTGAGGGCCGAATTGTATGCATTCATCTTTACTTTCCCATTTGTTGTTCTAAAGTAAAAATTTTATTTTATTACTTTGATTTCTGGCACATCTCAGCTGCTTTTCGGCAATAACTATGTAGACATTTCATTTTTCTTATTCATAATCATAAATATATTATACATATTCTAATATTGTCTAGGTTCATAAGAAAATCGAAATTTTTGGCAGATTATAGTTTTCATTTATTTTCAATGCAAACAATCACATGTTTTTTACATTTTTTCCATTTACTTCTACAATATTGCACATAAATCTTAGTACTTTATAGTCACATACATCCTAGAAAATTTCCTTAACAAACTTCAGAAAGATTTATCAAAATCCGAATAATCGTTTAGGAGTAGTATACAGTGAGTGCTTGCAATTTAATATGAACTTTATATAATAGCAATAAAGTTCAAATTGATTCTACAATTTAGTTAGAAAACGTTTGTATGAGAAGAATAAAAGGGCTGTTTTTAGGGTTTTCTCGGCAATTATTCGATTTTTTCTTAACAAACATTTAAAAAAAATGGCCATCCCTGTCTTACTCCAACACATTTTGCAATTCATTTTTATATTATAAATATAGTTCGAAATAGTGAAAAAAAATTCAAGAGTTTTTACAGGATTTGTAAAAATATTACAATACATTTGATAGATGAATAAAGTCTCAGAAATAAGGAAATTAAAATAAAAGAATAAAGTATTTACATATTTAAAAAAGATCCTAACATAATATTTTTTTTGTTTAATAATTGAACTTGAAAACGAATATTAAGATTAATCTATAAATTTTTTAATTGTTATTAAATGTATATATCCATGCAATTGGCGAAATTATCGAAAAAATAAAAGCTGTAAAAAAATAAATAAAAAAAATTTAATCACAAGAAAACAGATGTTTGTATTGCATGACGTACTGAGAGATTATCATTGCGTTTGTTCATACCTTTTTTATAAATTTTCAAAATATAGTATAGTCAGTCTAAAAACTCTATATTATATTTTATTATGCTAATACATTCTATACGTATCATTTTAAATAGTTTGGGATTTTTAGAATTTTGTAGTAATTTTATTAAATTTTGTCTAGTTCACCAATATAGTTTGAGTCGCAGTGTAAACAATTCATTTGATAAATCATATTTCTAAGATGTTCGATGTCGTGAGGAGGTTTTGTCTTTGTAAAAAATATATTAATAATTGTGAAGAAATTGATTATAATACAAGGGAATTTATAGGGGAAAATTGACAGTCAGGTGCTTTGATAGGCCTACTGTACTATATGTAGTATCAGTGCATTCTCTCAAGAGCGAATTATTCAATATATTTTTATTATAAATTTAATACTTTCATACAATTTATATACAATATCATGAGTAAGGCAAACGATTGAAAATAGTTTTTTGGGAAACATAATATTTATTTCTTTGTTTATTTTTTTTTTAAAGAGTGTCTGCTGAAGAAGTATTTTGTTTTAATCAATATAATTATCACCATATTGATTTTTACACATACGTATATATATATTATTATAAATATATATATATAATTATATATACATAATATATACACACACAATTCTTTTCTTCCTCCTTCAGTTACTGTTAATGGTGTTTGTCCTGCACCGCCGGGTGCTCCACCGTTTCACCTTTATACTCTATATATGTTTTATTAATGGCCTTCGCGTGTATCTGAACCATAAAAGTGTAACCCAAGGTATATTTAAGTGGCCACTTTACTTTACTTAGAAAGCTAAAGAAAAGCTACGATTCTATTAAACCAACCAACCAACCAACGATAGGAGAACTGATTGTGAGAGTGCACTGAAGATGACGAACAGATACGTCAAGGTAATAAAGATTTAATAGAAACAATCTGTGGATTCGGAATGTTTTTTTTAAATTTGGTAAATAACTCGAAAATTTTGTTCAGGACGTTATTTTTAGACAGATTTAGCGGAAACTAGATAAAATTTACTAAGATCTAATATAAATTATAATCCATACGATAATTTTAAATAGACCTGATTTGAATTCCCTCATATAGTACTCGAATGTGAAACATATGTATGTATTTGGCACACCTTTTTACATTTATTGAAATAATTCAAAAATTTTGTCTGGGACACTCGGTGTTAGTTTGCTTAGCAAAAATTACATAAATGTTAATACAATACTGTATATATTATTTTGAATCCTCCGATACAAAATGTTTGGCAAAATTCCGCTTTTATAAAATGTGTATATTTTCTGTATATGGATTCCGGACATTTTTTTCACATTTCTTAGAATAACTAGGAAACTTTAATCAGAGCACTCTTTTCTAGTTAGCTTAGTAGAAACTACATAAAATTGACTTTGATTTTACATAAATAATCTTATGCGCTTTTATACATTTTTTTGTGAATAAAACAAACTTAAATTGCGTTAATATATTTTGCATGTAGCAATATGTGGATTTGGGATATTTTGCATATTTTTTTAAATAACTTGAAAACTTCACTCCGTGCTTTATTATTTAGTTAGTTTACCAGAAACTAGAGAAAATTTACTATACTTATGTCTAAAATTCTTCATACATCCCAATACGAAAATTTTGAAAATATAACTTACTTTCAAACCAGCCTTTATGAAATGAGCTCACCTACCATATATAGATTTGGAACACTTTTTTACATTTTTTTAAATATCTTAAAAACTTTATTCTGAACACTCTTTTATTTTTATCTTAGCATAAAAAAAAGAATTTTACTATTATTTCATGTAAACTATCTCACATAGTCCAAAACATTTTATTTTTTGAATTTTGAGCTTGAGCTTTGAATTCACCCTTTAATATTTAAACTGTGCAATATATAGGTCATGTTTATATATTTAATTAAATAAATGAAAATTTAGTTTCGGGCACTCTTTTATAGTTAGCTTAGCATAAACTAGATAAAATCTACTATAATTCTATTTAAATTTTTGTATACACTTTGACATGAAATTTTTCAATAAAAGTTTCAACTTGGAAATTCATGGTTTGCTTTACCAAGCTCTCGACATAATAAATAAATATACCTCTATTACTTTATAAATAGCTATCTAATTATTTATATTATAGATTACTTAATTTTATGAGAATATGTTAAATATTAGACTAGCATTATACCTACACATTGAAACTTACAAGAGATATAATAAATAATTTTCTCCCGAGAGAATGCACTGATACTACATATAGTACAGGGGGCATATCAATGCACCTGACTGTCAATTTTCCCCTATAAATTCCCTTATATTATTCGAAACCATCGACCATTTTGTCTGAATGGAGAAAATTATCATCCCTTTGAGGATTTGACAAGTGCCAAAGTCCCCTGAGGGAAATGTCCCTTAAGGAAAGGGACAGATGCCCTTAGATGGAAGAACTCTTACTCGAAGACTTATTTGCGACTTTTTTGGGGTCCAAGTAAAAATTAAAAATACTAATAAATAATTTTTAACTGTCCAAATGAGATTTTTTGCTTGCAAATCCGATTTGCTGATTTTATACTTAGAAGCAGTTTTGTGCAATCCTAATTGCTGAAGGATATTAGGACAGATATTTTATTTAGGAACACAAGAAAAGAATTATTTTTTAACTTATGTGTATAGTAATATATATATATATATATATATTATATATATATATACATCCAAATTTCTATCGTAGGTGCATAAAATCGTATTTTAATATATATTGCGGTGTCACGTATTATTCTGTGGTAAATATTGTTCGAAAATCGTGTTTTGAATTCAATTTAATCATATATATCATAAAGTCGTATTTACATTGCTCCATAACAAATTTCTGTTTGTATATATATATATATATATATATATATATATATATATATACATTTGAACGTGACCATAAAATGCAGGTTAGCAGATTGCATGTAAATATAATTTCCTATACGTACAAATTATCAGATTGGAATTATGCATGATATAAATTATATATATATATATATATATATATATATATAATAAAATTTTTATAGAATAAATAAAATTATATAAAAGTGCAACTTACGTTCTTATTAAGATTAAAGGAAATTTTACTATCGTTTAACCAATTTTTAAAATATAATTTTGTTCTAAACGTTATTAATTGTTATATACAGATTTCTAGATAATTTTATTAGCTTTTCAACTGTGCAATATATTATATATGTCTTAAAATAAATTTTTATTCAGTTAATTAAAAATGTAACAAAGTGCGACCTAAAAAGAAATTTCACTCACAATCAGTATTTGAATTTACAATTTTCAAGTTAAACCATTTTACACATAATTTTGTTCTGAACGTTATTAAATGTTATATACAAATTTTTAGGCAATTTTATAAGCTTTTCAACTATACGATATAATATATACGTCTTAGAACGAATTTTTGATGAAATAGTTGAAAATATAAAAAACTTATTGAACGTGAAAGAAATTTCATTCGAGGCAATTTTAAACTTTAACCATTTTTTAAAATATAATTTTGTTCTATACGTTATTAAGTATTATATATAGGTTTTCATCGCTATAATTCAATTTATACATGTTGAAATAAAATTTTTAAGGAATAATTAGAGTAACAAAAAGTGCGACCTATTAAAGAAAACAGGATTTTTCTAGAGGTAATTTTAAAGTTTACCAATTGTTATACACAGATTTATTGATAATTCTACTAGCTTTTCATCCATATGATATAATATGTACGTGTTGGAATAAAATTGTAAGGATATAATTAAGTTTATAAAAAAGTGCGACCAACATACCTATTAAACAAAACCAAAATTTTATTCGAGGCAAATTCAAGGTTTTATCATTTTTTTAAATATCATTTTGTTCTGAACATATTGTTATGTACAGGTTTGTAGACCATTTTGTTAGCTTCACAACTGTGTAATATAATACATACGTATTGAAATTTTTTTTAACGAAATAATTAAAAACATGAAAAAATGCGACTAAAGTACCTATAGACAATAAAGGAAATTTTGTTCGAGGCAATTTGAAAGTTTAACCATTTTTTTAAATATAATTTTGTTCTGAACGTTAATTATTGTTATACACAGTCTTATAGATGATTTTATTAGCTTTTTATCCCTATAATTTAATTTATAATTGTTGGCATAAAATTTTTAAGAAATAAATAAATAACAAAAAAGTGCAAAAATATATAATAATAAAAAGTATTGGGCAAAACATCTTATATTAATATATGTATTTATAAGTATGTATATATTATACAATGGAGACATAAATCGTTGTCTTTGACAATTACTCAGGGTGAAACAAGTGTCTTGTGCAAGAAAATTAGCGAATTCAACCCGCAGGCACGTTGCCACTTAAACTTATACTCTGGAGGTCGTCTGTCTGTCTATCTCTTAATACATATACATACATACAAATATATACACATACACACATTTATATGTATGTATACGTATACATTAAGGGCGTTTTATATATGTATTTATTCCATTCCGTAAGGAGAAAGGGGATGCTTCGGTTTGGTTAGTTAAATCAAAAGTCACCTGCAACTGACACCTAGACACAACCCCTTGCCGAATACCTTGCCAAAGACATATTTAGCTGTCATACACACTAATATAGACACACACACACATACACATACATACATAAGTACACATAATTTTAATAACTTATAATAATAACATTATGATGATTATTAAGAAAGTTAATATAAACAAACGTTGGTCATAGTTTTTTTGTTTTTTTAATTATTTTCATTAGAAATTATTTTATCATTTATATATTAGGTTGTCAAATATCTCCCTTCCGCTTTTTTGCTCTTGGTTTATAATACAAAAAGGCGGAAGGGAGATATTTGACAACCTAATATTATATTATATATTTGAAATGCTAATAAAATTATCTACAAAAATGGTTAAACTTTAAAAATATCTAAAGTAAAATTCTTTTCTGTTTATTTGGATCGTTCGTCGCACTTTTTAATATTTTCAATTATGTCATTAAAATTTAATTTTAACACATTTGTATTATGTTATACCGATGTAAAGCTAATAAAATTGTCTACAAATCTGTATATAATGATTATTAACGTTTATAACAAAATTATATTAAAGAAAATGGTTAAACTTAAAATACCTCGAGTTACGTACGTCAGCGCTCTCTTTTATATTTCCAATTATTTTATCAAAAATTTACTTAATATTATTATATTATATTAAGTAAACTTACTATATTATATTATACAGATATAAATCTTATTATGTTCAATATTATAATATACTTAGAACAAAATTATTTTTTTAAAAAAATGTTAAACTTTGAAGTTACGATTTGAAATGCTTGGCTTTAGGTACGTTGGTCGCATTTTTTTATACTTGTAATTATATATATATCTCTCAAAATTTTATTTAAACACATATTTTTATAATGCACAGTTCAAAAGCTAATAAAATTATCTACAAATCTATGTACAACAATTAATAACGTACAGAACAAAATTATATTTAAAAAAAAACGTAAACGTAGAAATTGCCCATTTTAATTCTGAATGAAATTTGCTATAAGGTTATTTGGCACAATGATTGCACTTTTTTATACTTTTAATTATTTCTTTAAAAATTTATTCTGACATGTATATATTAAGTAATACAGTTGGAAAGGTAATGAAATTATTTATGAATCTGTGTATAATAATTATTAATGTTTGGAACAAAATTATGTTTAGAAATATGGTAAAACGTTAGAATTATGAATATGCATGCTGCACATTTTTATAATTTTAATCATTTTGTCAAAATTTTGTTCAACAGATATATGTTGTATTATATATATGAAAAGCCTATAAAATTATCTACAAATCTGTATATATCGATTAATAACCTTTATAACAAAATTATATTTAAAATGATGGTTTAAATGGTAACTATTGTTTGTGTTGGAGCTCATTACGATTGCCCTGATTTGTTTCTAAAAATCAAATATTAATATGCCTGATATTTACACGAATTCAAATTTATTTTTCTAATTTTGGCAACTAAATTTTCTAGATATAAAGAATATTAAAATTAAAATTTAACGAAAATACTCAACTGATAAACTGATTGTCTACTGAAGTAGACAACCACCTTTATACCACCTAAATCCGCCCCTGGTCTAAAATAAGCGATTTAAAATCTTACTTTACATTATGCTAAACCCATCATATAAAAGATTTATAATATATTGTAGCGTCTTCACCATCCAAAACTGTTTTCATAGTACAAGTATTTACCCTCATCCCTTTTCTGGGATTTTATGGAGAAATCCTTAGGTAAAAATTGTATAGGTGCATCGTATATCATTTTGGGGAAAATTGATACACACTGTTGTGCAATATCGATATTGATGGTGGTTGATATTCTCGATATAAATATCGATTTATCATGTTTAAAATGGAAGGTGGAAAACTGGTGGGTGGGTAAAATGAAAACACAGGTGATATAATAAAGGTTGTATAGAACAGATTCGATATATATATATATATATATATATATGTGTGTGTGTGTGTGTGTATGTCATCGGAGTGTTAACAGAAGCTATCAGTGGCCTGAAACACATACTGAACAGGGGATGATTCTGATTGTTCCCTGATTTATCTCGACACTCACACATGTATTTCCCTCTGGGCGACCCTTTTGCCACTCGTACTACCCCCAATTCCCCCCATTGGGGTATGAGTGGGCAAAATCCACCCTTCCGTGTGCGAAATGCCTTAACCTACCCTCAGAAACGAATCACATACAATTTTCTGTATATTATATTATGAGCATGATGATTTTAAGGTCGAGGAAAAAGGTAAAGAAATTCTTAGGAAAATATTGTTAAATAAAACAGCAGGAATTATTATTAAATATATTGTTGATGATTTGCCTAAAGGCTAGTTTTTAGTCTTTTGTATTTCTGGCGCTTATTTGCGACTTCGATTTTTGAACCATTATGTTTTGCGACCGTCAAAGCGTTTTTTTTTTCATTAAATTAAGTGGCTCGAAAACTTTGTCCGGGTCACACTTTTTCAGTTAGCATAAAGGAAACTATTTTATATTTAATTAAATAACTAGAAAATTTTGTTTGCGGCACTCTTTCTTATTATGTTCTCTTATAAATTCTCTTATGCACACCGATACAAAAATTTTGACAAACTAGCTGTAAGTGGAATTCTGTCTTAAGGCAATTAGGGCATCGTGCCTTAAGGCAAATTGCTGGAACTTCCCGTACCAAAAATTATTATTTTTTTTTTTAAAACGATTAACATTTTTGAAAAAAAATTACTTTGAAAAAATAAGATTTTTGAGAAACTATAAATTGGACAAAAAATTAGTTTTTTTTGGAAAAAAAAAATTTTTTTTTTAAAATTTTTTTTTTGAAAAAAAAATTTTTTTCTTTATTTTGACATATTGTGGAAGATCTGAACTTTTTTTTTCAAAGCAATCGAACTGCTTTAACTACATAGGGACAAAATATAAAGCGCGTAAGCGCCGCGTCGCTGTCTAACGCATAAACATTGGTACGGAACCGATAGGAATGTTAACAAAATGTATACTTATTGTTAAAATCTCTATAAAATGTCTGATAATTTGATGTGCATATGTCTAATGATCATTTTTGACCGCCAAATGGCTCATTTTTTTACTTTTTTCATTAGATCTCCGAAACCGCTAGACCTGCCTTCATGAAAATTTTATCAACTCTTCATCTTGCCAATACAAGTAAAATGTTTTTTGAATTATTCAAATCGGACGCTCCGTTCTCTTAAAAACTGAGTTACCGTTTTCGGCACTTTTTGCCCCGTATCTCCGGAACGGCTAGATCTGCCTTTGCCAAAAACTAATCAGCACGTCTCCTTATCAGTACGAATCGAATGTTTTTTGAATTATTCAAATCGGTTGATCCGTGTTCCCGAAATCGTCGACGAAAATTTGTATCCGCACATACATACACACACATACATACACACACACGCACACACACACACACACACACATACATCCATTTTTTCTAAGGTATGCCAAAACATTCAGAAACCTCTGACACGTAAAGATATATAAAAATTTTCATTTTCGATTTTTTTGCGATTACTATAACTTGCCCTACGGGAAGTTAAAAACTAGTTTGAATTCACCCTCATATATTATATTATGCTAATTTGCTGTGAAGAGTCTGGACATTTTTCTACATTTGAATAAATAACTCGAAAAATTTACTCCAAATACCTTTTTTTTAGTGAGGTTAGCAAAAACAGGGTAAAATTTACTACCATTACATGTAAATATTTTTTATACAGGATAAAACAATTTTTTTAATAAAACTTAAATTTTTCTAATAAAACCATTTGCAATCAAAAGATTCGATATCAGTCTTTTACTCTTCGACTCCTCAACTAACATTTATCTGTTGTATCTTGGAAAAGATTCACCTTTCTTCTTTAAAAGGGCACCCAATATCCGGTAATATTAGGTAATAACCGTTTATGGAAAATTGGAGGGTGTTTCCCGATCACATATTTCACATATAGGCGGCAATAGGTGGTGGTGGCAGTGGCGGTTATAATATAAAAGACATACAATATAGATATTGTATAAATCACGATTTCATTTTCTGAACCGAACACAACTTTGAGGAAAGAGGATTTAAGTAAGGTAAGATGGGAAAAGGAAACAGGGATGGTAATAGATGGAACTATGGTAGGAAAGTCGTAGGAAATTCAAATATTTGATTATATTTCTAACTTTGGTTATGTTAATTTAGCAAATTATAAACCAAACCAGAGAGATAACACGATACTTGATCACTACTACATTTTTGTACCTAACTTTATCAGCAAGAATTAGTATCTGTTTAAACTTATAAATGGTGATGAGAATTAGAAGGTTTTACGCTAATGAAACATACTAGAATTTTTAATCTCTGTATTTGTCTTTACAAAAAAATGTGCTTAAAATTTAGAAGTCTTATACTAAATTTATGCATCCAAACTGATTCTTGTAATATAGTAAAATTTCCTTTGCTTATGACAATTTTCTGTATTAATTCGTAAATAGATAATTTGTAATTTTTTCTGTGGATTTGTCCTCGATTTTTCCAATGTACCAAGAATCGAATTACTTTTTTGTCTCAGGTGTTTCGATTGGAAGATAAATAAAATTTGCTTTGCTTTTAAGTGCATATATATATATATATATATATATATATATATATATATATATCGTTTTCACCCTCGAGGGAAAAACTGTATAAAAGTGCCCTTTAAAAGGTTTACCTTTGAGATTTATTTCCCTTGTGTAGGTCATTTGGAAACATATATAAATTTATAATATATATATATATATATATATATATATATATATATATATATATATATATTATATTTGTTCATTTGTAAATTTAATACATAACATTCGAGAACTCTGAACATACATATTTTTTTTTCTTTACGATATTTTTGAGCTGCAAATTTATAAAAAATTCCTTTATTCTTATTTTTAAAAAATAACAAAGGTAACTGAAGGAAAAGTAGGAAAATCGTGAAGTGATTCATAAAAAATATTAAAGATAGAAAATAACTGAAATTTAGTAAACTAAAAAAAAATAGAGAAAAAAACTGAAATAATGCATAAAAAATAATATAGAAAACTATAAAAAAAAGTTCAAAAAAATTATGAAATAATTCATAAAAAATAATAAATATGAAAAAAATAAATTTAGTATCCTAAAAGTAGAGACAAATAATAAAATAATTCAAAAATGTCCACAATAAAGATAAAATTTAGAGAAATAATTTTTTATCGAAATTTAGTATCTAATCGAAAAAGAGGTAGAAAAAAATTATATATAATCATTTATTAAAAATAATAATTATACAATTTAAAGAAAAAATCTGAAAATTAGTGAACTAAAAGAAAATTAAGCAAAATCCATAAAAACAAATATAATTAAAATATTTGTGAACTAACTAATTATTAAATAAGATATAAAATTACTAATTAGTTATTAAATAAATATAAAAGTTAGTTTATCTCGAAGTTAGTCAGATTTGAACTTTAGTGAATCTTTTTCATCTATATACGTTTCGAGACCTGATTCGAATCATCTTCAGTAAAATACATACTAATATACAAACAATTCTTTGAAAACAAATCATAGTAACATATAACATTTATTGAATATAACAAAGAAAATATATAATCGAAAATAAAGTGTATATACATATATATATATATATATATATATAATTCTATGTATATATAATTGTATCAGATTTCTCTGAAGTATTAGCAGATGTTGATAGCGTCTACCTCTAATGTAGATATTAAGTTACCTTTACAATTACATATATATACATATATATATATATACATATATATATATATATATATATATATATATATATATATATAAATGAAGGTATATATCTAGAAAGGGGCGTCCAAATGTACATCTGTGTCCACTGGGTATATTTAACATGTAACATGAACTGTTACATATTGAACCACATATATACAGTTATATATATATATATATATATATATATATATACTCGTATATACATATATATGAAATAATTTACTATTATTATTTACAACATTTTTTCTATTTTTTTCAGGTGAGTCAGCTATTCCAATCACTGCTAAGCATTTGTTACGTAAGTGCTTTTACTTTATTTTATTTTAAGGGCTAAGGTTGAATTTGATAGTATCTTTGAACAAATCGTTCATTATCTGTATTCTCTAATTCGACAATTAATTTTAAATTATCATTAGATTTTTTTTCAAAATATAAAGTCCAGTTGTTTTGTCAAGTTTTCTTGAGAAGCATCTACCTTTCATTCAGGACCAAAATTCATTAATGTAGTGATAATAGTAAAATAATTATTAATAAAATAAATTAACTGAATTAAAGATTAGGACGAAAAACATAATTATGATAGTAAGCTTAGGCAAAATTTGCACAAATATTTGGACAGCCTTTGTGTCATGCAATTAATTGTTTTTAAAAGTTAGGAATATTTCCTATCAAATTTCTTACCTTCGAGTTGAATGAGGGAATTATGGGTATGAGTACGTGTGTATAAGAAGTTGAAGGAACATCGAAAGGGCAATTTTTTTAACATTTAGCTCTGTATTTCCGAAATCGCAGAGCCTACCTTTGCCAAAACCTAATAACAACTTTACCCTGTCATTACGAACTGAACGTTTTTTGGATCATACAAATTGGATGATCCGTTCTCTCAAAAACTCGATTTCTATTTTCTGCACGATTTCTCAAAAAATCGATAATATTATGATCAAAGTCATGTACTAGAAAAATAAAAATAACTATACAGTTATTTTAATTATCACAAAATAATCGTTCTTCATTACCATATTCGACTTAACTTTGTGACTGGAAAAATCATTCCTCATCGGAGAAGGAGTCATCTCCATTTAGGGGAAAGAGTCATTCCCCTCATGGAGGGTTGTCAAGTGGTGGACGTCCCCATACACACACACATGTCGACAAAGATCGTTTCAATGTTAAAATCATACTATGCTCCATTCTACCTTAATACCGAATCCCCTAAGGGAATGATTGATGATGGTCAATCACTAACATATAGGTACTAGGTTGTATTATATAGAGGAGGAAGAAGCACCTAGACTTGAAATCGATTAGATTTATATCGAGGATAAATGGACAAATACATACAAGGATATAGGAAAATAAAAGACAGGTCCAGAAGAAAAATAAGTAGATGGCACATTTGTTTGCACGCTTCTCTGTTTTACATTTGTCTAAAATTTTTACTTCTATTCTCCAGTTGTGCCTTGGTTTCCAAATACCTGGACAAAATTCTTATTGGTCCTGATTTTGACAAACCTTCTTGCAGAATCTAATTATATTAACTAAGTCCTTGTTAATTTGTCAGGTATGTTTACTAATATGCCCATGGCTCTGATCCAGAAAAAGCACTACCTCGATTGTAGCTTGATATATTTGAATAAATATTTAAAAAGTAGTTCGATGACATTCATATAAGAATTTTTTGATTACATTTATCAATATTTATATATTTTTAACTTCCCGTAGGGTAAGTTATTGTAATGGGCCGAAAATCGGAATTGAAAATTTTTACATTTCTCGACGTTTTGAAGGTTTCTGAACATTTTGGCATACCTCAGAAAAAATGGATGTGTGTGTGTGTGTGTGTGTGTGTGTGTGTGTGTATGTATGGATGGATACAAGTTTTCGTCCACGTTTTCGGGCGTACGGATCAACCGATTTGAATGGTTCAAAAAGCATTCGATTCCTATTGATAGGGAAAAGAGCTGATTAGTTTTTGGCAAAGGCAGGTCCAACCGTTTCGGAGATACGGAGCAAAGAGTGCAGAAAATAGAAATCGATTTTTTGAGAGAACGGAGTATCCGATTTGAATGATCTAAAAAGCATTTAATTAGTAATGATTGGGAGAAGAGTTTATTAGTTTTTGGCAAAGGCAGGCCCAGCCATTTTGAAGAAACGGAGCAAAATATGTAAAAAATGGCAGTTTTTGAGAGAACTAAGCGTCCGATTTAAATAATTCAAAGAACTTTCTGCTTGTCTTAACAAAATAATTACTTTTGAAAAAAAAATTGTTTTTAATTTTTTTCCAAAAAATATTTTTATAATTTTGGATTAAAAAGTTAAAGAATTACCCAGGCTAAGCACAGTCTAAGCGCCACTCTGGTACAAGTGTTAACCCGAGTGCGTTTAGACTGTTTATGTTCTGGAGCACTTTTCGAATTCTATGAATGAAAACTATTGAAAAATGTGAAAAAGCACAGTATAAGTGCAAATGTCGCACAGAATTATTTGCAAATGCGTTTAGACTGTGACTATACGGGAGCACTTTTTCAATTTTGTGTAAATTAGGCAACTATTTTTTTTTTAAATTGAATTCGAAATGAAATGACGATTGTTAATGTTCTGGAGATAAATTGATTTATGATTTACATTTGATTCGCTCAGATATAACAAGCTATCAAAAATAATAAAAGTTACAGTATTTGTAAAAAATATATTTGAGAACGTTTAAAATTTCTCGAAAATTTCATTACGGTACGGGAAGTTCCAGCAATTTGCCTTAAGGCACGATGCCATACACCCCACTAGTTCTGATTAATTTGAGCGCTGTTGTTTAGTTCGCAATACTTGAATATAAATTTACGTTATTAAATTGATTTGCAAGGTGTATAATTTTTTTTATATAGCATTTATAAAAGAACCAACTGAACCTCAACACTGGCAAAGGTGTAAACAATAATAAAATCGAAAATAAAAATGTCCAAAAAGCAATTTTAATTTAACAGTCATCTATCACCTTGTGAGTCAATTCTACCAAATAATTTTTGTCCATGTCTCTGATCCCTACAGAGCAGTACCTCAAATACAGCGTTGTATATTATGGTTGTAAGGGTGAGTAGAAAGTTAGGTAAGGGTGTAGGTATTTTCCTCCTTGGTGGGTTTATCGAAACATAATCTATCAAAAGGACAGAAGCTTTCTGTGTCACATTCTTAATGGCCCTTTCGATGTCCCTTCAACTTCTTATAATCATACTCATACCCAAACTCATAATTTTCTGAGTCGATTCTAAGGTTCCGTACCAAGAATATTAGATAAGGTTTAGCATATATTTTTAATAAATCAATAATTAATTATCTAACTAATTTAAAATCCATTGGAAAAAAATTTAATTTTTTGCTAGATTCCTAATGAATCAAAGGATGTTTTTGTGTTCATATAAGAATCTTGATGTCATAAATATGGAATTTGTAGATTTTTTGAGACTTAAGTAATTTCACTTTAAAAACTGCTTTGACTTCAAAAAGAAAATTATATTAGTTAATAAGATATAATACCATAAATGAAATATCATTCTAGAAATCTGTAAAAATGTAGAAGAACTAACTAGATCTTTAAAAATAAACATATAGAATTTTGACATAGAAAAAAGTGAATTAAATCTAGCTAATAACTGGGCTTTCATACAAAATGTTTGAAAATTTGGAACAAATTTTATTTTTCTTATTAAATTATATATTTTTTTATATATATTGTAAATATATATATATACGTTATATATATATATATATATATATATATATATATATATACAATATACATTTATATCGACCTATATATTTCATAAGGTACACACACCATGTGTTTGTTCGCCGTGTGTTCTACATTTTGTTTTATTACAAATAGATTGATGATAGTCTTCATTAGTGCGATAGCCGTGGTAAAAAACACTAATTAATAATTAAGTAATAAATTTTTTTAAAAAAATATGGTTGTAGATACTTAGATATCAAGTTCGAATTCAGTTGTAGGAGAAGATAATATAAAAAAATATTAAAATTTTATAATTATTTATTTGAAAAATTCATGCTTTTTTATACTTGCCTAAGAAAATCAACGCGGCTTGCTATAATAAATTCACCAAATAAACTTTTTGTAATCGCAATTTAAATTTTCTGTGTAATGTATTTAAGCAATCGAGGTTTATTATTAATAATTCTTTTTTTAATGTCTTTAATGGTATTTTATTTATTAACTTTATTAAAGATTGCACCTAATTAATTCAATACAAAAATTGCAAATATGTGTAAGGATATTTTTATTGTAACGTATAAATGACTTACCAGATTTATTTTTGTATATTTTTGTCACTTTCTATATATGAGTATTACAAGTTGTTGTGGAGACTTATGTTGTTGTAAAAATCTGTAGATTATTTAATTTTGAACAAATTTTCTATAAACATTAATTTTTTATAACTCATTTTTTACGAGTTAAAATTAACAAAAAGCAAAATTGTACCTTGAATTTAAAAAATGTAATTATTCGAAAAGAAGAAGAATTGTGACAAGAATTAAAAAAAGGCAAATTTTTTATATATAATATCTAATATTTATTTAAAGAGAAAGAATATTTCTCTTTAAATAATTATTCTGTCAGCTCTGTAACTATTCGTAGTCGTGGCTTCAAAGTAATAAATATTAGATATTATTAACTTACGTAGAGAATGCTTTTGCTACATCGGAAATAAACTAAGATATAATATCTTATTTTATTGATCGTTAAACAAGCCAAAATACACATGTACGAGATGTCAGAAATTTAGTTTTGATTTTTTTTATTTAGACAGATTTTATGGCTCTGTCAACAATTAAAGAACTGTACTGACGAGGAAAGAGAATGATTACTTGAACGGAAAAACAAATTTGAATTGCAATTAAATTTAATATTAACTCTATTTTATAAATATTCACAATGATTCAAAAGCTTCTGTAAAACATTAACATGTTCTGAAAGTATTAGTTAATTTTTGAGGACAATTGTTGAGTTTAATAACTATTCGTTAAATTTGAATAAAAAGTTAAATTTGGAATAAAAGCATTAAATTTGGAAAAGAATTATTAAATTTGAAAAACAACGGTTAAATTTGGAAAATTATCATTGAATTTTGAAATAAGTCATTAAATTTAAAAACATTTCATTAAATTTAGAAATTAATTAAATTTGATTAAAAATCAATAAACTTGCAGAAAATCCAGAAATGTCCTGAAGTTTTGTTTAATTAACAAAAATTTTTGAAAAATATCAGTAAATTTTGATAACGTTCAACAAAATTGGAAAATGTATCCAAAATTGTGAAAGCGTTCCTAATATTTTGAAAGTGTTCCAAAAACTTTGAAAATTTTTGAAAATATAAAAATATAAAAATATAAAAAAATAAAATATAAAAATATAAAATATAAAATTCTGCAAATATTCCAATATTTCTGAAAGCGTTTCGAAATATCTGAAAGTATTTCCAAAATTTTGAAAGCGTTCCAAAAAATCTGAAAGCGTTCTCAAAATTCTGAAAACGTTGCAAAAGTTCTGGAAATATTCTCAAAATTCTGAAAGTGTTCCAAAAATTCTGAAAGTGTTTCCCAAATTCTAAAAGCGTTTCCAAAATTCTGAAAGCGTTTCCAAAATTCTGAAGGTGTTTTCAAAATTATGAAGGTGTTCCCAAACCCCTGAACGTGTTCCCAAATCTCTGAACGCGTTCCCAAATCTCTGAACGCGTTCCCAAAATTCTGAAAGTTTTCTCAAAATTCTGAACGTGTTTCCAAAATTCTAAAAGTGTTTCCTAAATTCTGAAAGTTTTTCCATAATTCTAAAAGCGTTCCCAAATTCTGAAAGCATTCCTAAAACTCTGAAAGCGTTCCTAAAACTCTGAAATATATATAAATATAAATATAAATATAAATATAAATCTGAATAAAATTCTGAAAGTCTTCCTAAAATTCTGAAAGGGTCCAATAAAGTCTGAAAGTGTTTCCAAAATTCTGAGTGTTTCCAAAATTCTGAAAGCATTCTCAAAACACTAAAAGTATTTTGACTCTATATGTACCTTAGAATTTGCACGAGTTCCTAAAATTCTGAAAAAGTTCAATAAATTCTGAAAGTGTACTTAAAATTCTGAAATGGTTCCCAATAATCTGAAAGCGTTTGCAAAATTCTCAAAGCGTTCTCAAAATTCCGAAAGCATTCCTAAAACTCTGAAAGAGTTTCTAAAACTCTGAAAGCTTTCCCGGAATATTGAAATCGTTTCCAAAATTTGGAAAGCGTTATACAAATTTTGCAAGTAAATAAATAAGTCCAGAACAATAACCACACAACTACTCCTAAAAACTACCCCAACCCAACCACCAACTATCGACCACTTTTACCCAACCCCAACCCACCTCCAACCCTTACCTCTAACTCCTTTACCTCCGTCGCCGTCTCATTATCATCCTTGTATCGAATTCTTCCTTCATCAAAACTTCACTCTGCTGCATCTCCTGCTCCATCATCTGGCTATCCTGATGAAGGCGTGGCTTCAATGTCGTAAAGGTGTGTTTCACCTTCGCCAAGGTGTACACCCACCTGTACACTCTCCGTTGAAACTTTCGATCGTCTCACGTAAACGAAATAGGTGTAGGAATAGGTGTACGAGTGGGTTTATATTTATATATTATTTTGGCTGTGTGGGTGAGAATAGGTGATGGGTGTAAAGTGTATGTGTGTAAAGGTGTGTTTGTAAGCGAGTGTTTGTTGTGGGGAAAAGGACAGGTGTATTGGGGAGAGACAAGGACAGGTGTATGGTGTGGTAGGTTTGTGTGGTGGTCAAGGAACGGCTGAGATTTTAGAAGGGAGAGGCGTATAAGGCAGTAAAGAGACTTTGATAATATTTCATGAATATTTTTGATTTTTTTTTTAATTTAAGTTTTTTGATAAATGATGCATGAAAAGTGGAACATTATCAAATGTTTTTTTTAAAAAAATCGGAAAAAATAGAATGTTATTTTCAAAATCTTCATTTTTTATTAAAAAAAAATTAACGAAAATAATATTGTTGAAAAACTTTATTCTTATTAATTTATGTTTTACCTTTTACCAAAATTATGGTCATTTTATGTTCAGTCATTTTATATTTTTAGAAATCTAAAAATCTTACTTGATAAAAATAATATTTCCGATGATCATATAATATTTCAATCATTTTCAAAAAATATGCAACAATATTTTTTGAAAATGATTGAAATCTAGTATTACAGGTGAATGAAAATCATACATTTTTTTGTCAATTTTTTGATAAAACTCTAAACTCTATATTTTAATTTTCTTTAAATTTAGATTTTTGGAAAATGGAAATGAAAAATGGAACATTATTAAATGTTTGCTTTGAAAGTTTGGACAAAAATGGATTAAATTTGGATGGATATATTTTTATATCTCTTATATAATTTATTTATATACAATATTATTTCTATTTGTGTTTATTTTTTTTATAAAATAATATTTGCATAAAATATAATTGACATTATTAATTACTATTAGTTATATTTTAATTTTCTAGTATATTATTTAATTAACTAAATTACTTGTCTAGTATTTAATTAACTAAATGTTCATAGAAATTTATAAAAACTTTGTTTTATTTTTTTCATTCACAAATTATGCTTATAAATATTTTATTTTTAAATCTTTGATTTTCAAGATCTCCAATTTTTTTAAAAAAATTTTGTAAAAAATATTATTATTATTATTAAAGTTATTTATTTAATTTTATTATTATTTATTTATATGTTTCCAATTTTCAAAATTATGGTTAAATTAATATTTTTTTATTTTTATAAATCTAAAAATCTTTTAAATATCTAAAAAAAAATTTTTAATTATTGATAAAAATAATATTTTTGAGAATCATTTTCTAATTTTTTTTAATAAAAATTAATATCTAATATACAAGCGAATGAAAATATTTTTTTTTTTTTTTGAAAATTATTGATAATAATTTAACTTTAAATATCTGTAAATTCTTTAATAAGATTCAAACATAAATTAAAAATTATATACAATATTACTAATAATAGAAGAACACATACAAAATTTTATAGGTTAAAAAATTTAATAAGATTTGAATTTTTTTTATTAAATATTCAAAAATTTTGGGAGTTTTTAAATAAATTGAATATTTTTGGGAAAAATTTCCAAACATTTCTGAAAGCTTCAATAAATAATAATTTAATTAAAATAATATTGAATAATTTCTTTTTTCAATTTAGTATTTTAAAAATTTGTGTATAAATTTGATACTCATTTGAAACGTTATTATTAAATTTCTACGTCCAAGTTTTATTTTTCAGTTTTTTCATACTGAGGATCTTATAATGTTAAAAAATATTATAGTTCATTTAATTTTATACACATTTATAGAACATTTCATTAATATCAAACTTTGCGTTTAGAAGTTCTGTAGGATATAGTAAATAAATACCCATTTATTACTATAATTTGTTTTTTATAATAATGTCTAATTTTGGGTGAGATTTTAAAGTATACCGAGTTGCTGTAGGGTGTTATGATGTTAGAAAATATTATAAACAATTTGATTTTGTATAAATTCGTGAAATATTTCATTTACTTTAACCTCAATGTTTAAAAGTTACAAGAGATATAATAAATAAATGCACTATTAATACGCTGTAATCAAATATTGTAAATTCAAACGTGATTTTAAAGAAAATTAGTTGTTGTAGGATCATATAACATAGGAAAATATTATAAATAATTAAATTTAGTACAAATTTGCCAAATATTTTATTTATTTTGGACGTACCGTTTAAAAGTTACAAGAGATATAATACATAAATACACTCTTAATACGCTGTAATTAACTATCATATATTCAAACGTGATTTTTACGTATACTGAGTTGTTGTAGGATCTTATGACTTTGAAAAATATTCTGAATAATTTAATTTCGTATGAATTCATAGAATATTTTATTTACTTTAGATTTACTGTTTGAAAGTTACAAGAGATTTAATAAATAAATGTACCGCAAATACAAATATTTCAGCTTGCTGGTGCCCCTAACAACAACTAAATGCAATTTGAGTACACTCGTAATATTTTTTGTATAAAATTGCAAATTTAAAGCATGCCGAGTTGATATAGAGTTTTATGATATGAGAAATTATCAAAAACAATTTAATTTAGTATAAATTTCTTGAATATACCAATTACTTTGGACATACTGTATAAAAGTTACAAGAGATATACTAAATAAATACACTTTTAACATACAGTAATAAAATGTGTATTTTCAGTAGCGATTTAAAAGTATACCGAGTTGATGTAGGTCATCATAATATAAGACAATATTAGATTATCTATTTAAGACAATTAGATAATTTAATTTTAAACAAATTTGCCAAATATTTCATTTATTTTGGACTTACCGTTTAAAAGTTACAAGAGATATAATAAATAAAATCACAACAAACGGTTGTATAAGGGTAAATAAAAAACGCATCTGGGAACTGTCAACAAAAAGTTGGGTTAGAATTCGGAAACTTTTTTTTTTATTTGTATAGAACCCTCAGTGTACAAGCCATGTATTTAATATTTATAGAAAACCCTCTGTGTTTGAGTCATTTTTTTATTATTGCGTACAAGCCATGTATTTAATATTTATAGAAAACCCCCCTATGACTGATTTATTAAAATTTCCCGAAAATCTCATCCATCGTGTATTTGTATGTCTTTCGTCTTATTCAATTAAATCAAGGGAATAATAATAAGAGCGAAGAAGGGCTCAAAGATTAAGTCACTGGATGGTAAGGGATGAGGGTTGGAGAGGAGAGAGACGAACTCTGTGCAACTTCTTTGCTCTTTGTTTTGTTTGTGTTGTGACAAAGTTTAAATTGTCTTATTCGCCGAATTTGCATACAATAAGGTAATAAAGTTTCGAATGCTCACGTATAAAACTCCTTCCTATTGTACTCCTTCTGATCCTTTTGTTGTCCTTGTACCTACACCAGGTACCTTAAGGAAGGATTAATCTCGGTGGAATAAATCACTTGATTTATTAGAGGGGTCTGATTAATAATAAATTTTGTCTAGTTTTACCGATGTAGATTGTGTTGCAGTCTTAACAATTAATTTTATACA
>NW_020536999.1:1407540-1426484 GCF_003426905.1 Ctenocephalides felis | reverse complement strand
AAGTAATTTATTATAAAATATATTTGATATTTTTAATTTTGGACTTGCACTTCCCAAAATTTTTATCAAAATCAATTTACATTTTTTAAATAACTTGCAAACTTTGTTCTGGACACTCTTTTTAGTTAGCTTAGCAGAAACTAAATACAATTACTATAATTCTATATAAACTGTCTTATGCACTTTGATCAGAAATTTTGAGTAAAACTAGTCTGAACTCGCCATAATGCATTTGTAAAATATGAATTTGGGACATTTATTAATTTTCTTTAAATAACGTTACAATCTTTGTTTCGGACACTCTTTTACAGTTTATTACACTAACACATGTGCAAATTGGTAATATATAAATTAGGGACATTTTTCTACATTTATTTAAATAGTCAAAAACTTCCTTCTAGACTTAGCAAAATAAGATAAAATTTACTTTAATTCCACATAACATCCCATATATTTCTATGAAAAATTTTTGGAATAAAACTACTAGCCTTATCTCGCCATAACACATTGTTCAAATTTGTAATATATGAATTTGGGACATGTTATTACATTTATTGAAATAACTCAGAAACTTTCTTTCGGACTTTCTTTTTTAGTTTGCTTAGCAGAAACTAGATAAAATTTACTATAATTGCATATAAACAGTCTCATACACTGTAATACAAAAAAAATAGATAAAAGTATTTGAATTTGATTTTCTAAGTCTTTGGTTCATTTCGTTTTATTTCTCTAGTTTTTTAAATTATTTTTGTAAAGAGTTTTTTTTAATAAATTTGTCTGTTATATCTACTAAAGAAGAATCAATTGTAGTATTAGTATTATTGGCAGTACAAACTAGTATTCAAAACGTATAGAACACTTACTAAAAATATAAACACTTTTTTTAAACTATTGTACATTTTTTATGAAATATTTGGCAAACTTTGTGTATTTTTGGAATTTTAAGACAATACGCACTAAAAACCCTAATATTACATTGAGCGATCGACAAATAGACATCAACTCTAATTAATAGATTTTAAGGATCCTAAAATATATAAAAATAAATCAAATTTTTAGTTGCATAATTGATCACAAATTCAGTTTTACGTCGACTTGTTGACATCAATCATTTACAGACACTTACAAAAATTATAAACAATGTTTTTAAAAACTATTGTATTTTTACAATATAATACATATTTGCCAAAAATTGTGCAGTTTTGGGATTTCAAGACAATATGCACTAAAAAACCCTAAATTTACATTGAACGACTGACAAATAGACATCAACACAACTAAATTAATAGGCTTTAAAAACCCCTCAGTATGAAATAAATATTTATTACTCTATAATTTTTTTTACATATCCCTTCACATGTGACTCCTAAACATTATTCATTCACAAATTAATCAACTTTCAAAGATTGAAATATTTTTATTTTCCAAACCGTTTGTAGGAAAAGTTTGAAATTGAGTATGCATTACACAAGATCTTAGTCTAAATGTAAAAAATATGCGATGCTATAATTAGTATAGATAGTATTTAATTAGGTGTTGAGGGGTAGTGAATAAGCACTGATTGCACTTTCAAGTTTCATTGATGACTCAGTGATAATTATGGAGGGGTTGTAACTTGTAATTTACAATTAAGATATAACTACATCTTATTATATATATATACATATATATATTATATATATATATAAATAATATATATAAACGTGTGTAGGTATAATATTACCCCCCACAGTTGATTTTTATTTATATATCGCTCAGGTTATCTTACTGCCCGGACGTTCATAAAACACTCGATCGCCCTTTTGCTACTAGAAAGAAAACGTTCAAACTCATCCCCAAACCCTACAGCTCGTATTATACCTTAGAAATTGACCCTTCGCCAAGGTGCACCTTAATACCTATTTTATGGACAACAACCTTATCTAAGGTGACCCGCGTCTCGGTCTAAAGATTGATAGATGAAAAAAAAATATATTGTACTAAAGTCCGGCAGGTGAGGGATTTATGGGAAAATCGGAAAGTGTTAAAATGCTGTATCTAGGGAATGGGTGGTGATAATTAGTGATTCGAAAAGTCGTTCTCGTAACACTTTTTATGACCCGTCGAACTGTCATACTTTGGATTTGCGTTTTTAACTCGTTCACTAAGAATTTGGTAAAAACTGCAAATTTAGTGTAAAAGTCAAAAATGCACATCAGGATTATGACAGATTGGGACGAATTCGTAAAAATTAAAAAAAGCGATTTTTTGAGAACTATTGTCGATAATTTTATAATTCAAAAAGTCGTTCTTATTAAACTTTTTATGATCCTTCGAACTGAAGTACTCTCGATATACCGTTTTACCTCGTTCACTAAAAAAATCCTAAAATTTTACATAAAATTCTTGTCGATTATTTACATCTACCAAAAACTTCATGCAATTTGCCTCAAGGAAATATACCATCTACACCTAGTTCAATTAACTTCCCGTAGGGTAGTTATAGTAATGGGCCGATAATCGAAAATTAAATTTTTGCATTTCTCGACGTTTTGAAGGTTTCTGAACATTTTTAAGGCATACCTCAGAAAAAATTCTTGTCAACTTTCTTGGCAAGAGCCTGAAATAATATCTATTATTATTAATTACGGATTATTATTTATTAAATAAATAAATAAATAAATAAATAATAATGGATTGTGTGTGTGTTTTTGTATGTCCGCATATTTTCGTCCCATGTTTTCGGGCGCACGGATCAACCGATTTGAATGGTTCAAAAAACATTCGATTCCTATTGATAGGGAAAGAGCTGATTAGTTTTTGGCAAAGGCAGATCCAGCCGTTTCGGAGATACGGAGCAAAGAGTGCAAAAATAGAAATCGAATTTTTGAGAGAACGGAGTATCCGATTTGAATGATCTAAAAAACATTCAATTTGTAATGATTGGGAGAAGAGGTGATTAGTTTTTTGGCAAAGGCAGGTCCCGCCATTTCGAAGATCAGAGCTAAATGTGCAAAAAATAAAACTAAGCGTCCGATTTGAATGATCTAAAAAAATTTCTGCTTGTATTGACAAAACAATTGTTTTTGAGTATAAAAATTATTACAACATCTTTTTTTATTATCCATAAAATATTTTGTAATTTTGGATTAAAAATTTCAAAAAATTACCCAGACTAAGCACAGTCTAAGCGCCACTATGGTACAAATGTTTACCCAAGTGCTGCGTTTAGACTGTTTATGTACTTTTCCAATTTTGTGAAAACTATTGAAAAATGTGAAAGTGCCATCGAGCTAAGCACAGTATAAGTGAAAATGTCGCACAGAATTATTTGCAAATGCGTTTAGACTGTGACTATACGGGAGCACTTTTTCAACTATTTTTTTGAAATTAATTCGAAATAAAATGACGATTGTTAATGTTCTGGAGATAAATTGATTTATGATTTACATTTGATTTGCTCAGATATAACAACAAGATAGCAAATATAATGAAGTTACAGTATTTGTAATAATATATTTGAAAACGTTTAAAATTTTCTCGAATATTTCATTACGGTACGAGAAGTTCCAGCAATTTGCCTTAAGGCACGATGCCAAACACCACTAATTAATATTTTTGTTAATTTAAACTTAGAAATCATAATCGAGAATAACATTTCTAGAACTGCGTAACATATAATGGAAGAATTACTCCATGATTTCAAGATTTACTATTTGCTAAGCTATGAATTAAAATTTTTGAAATTATAAAATATAATATAAAATATAATAAAGTGAAAAGACCTTCTTTTAGCATTGAAAATCACAGTTATAGTATATTTTTCCAATCTCTAAAATTTTTATCCCTTAAATATTTTCTCATAAGTTTTGTTTACGAGCCATAGTATTTTTCCTTGGTGTATTTCTTTCATATGTGTAAAGATAAAGAATGTAAAAATAAGCCAAAACACTATAAGGGTGAATTTTTGCGAAGGGCGAAACGTTTACCTCGATTTTTCCCCTTCGACCCAAGTCCCAATGGGACTTATACACTTTTTAGCCCCATAACGAAAACTACCTGACATACTCTTATCAAATATGATATATATATATAATATATATATATATATATATATATATATATATTGTATGGGGGATGCAGGTAGTTGACAAAATCCTGAAGATGATATGATTGTTGTAATAAGATTTTTTGGAGACTTCTCATAAAAAAGCGCTTATGGTTTGCAATATTCTTTTATATGAAAATGTATATATATATATATATATATATATAGTATATAGTATATATAATTGGTATAATATTCTGTCCGTTAGTTTCTTCTGAAATATATTCCCCAAGGAAATTATGAATCTTGTCAAATTTACCTAGGCTCTGTCAACATGGAGGTATCACTAGCCTAGAATATTATATATATATATATATATATAAAGGACATGTCACGATGTTTGTCTGGAATGATCTCCAAAACTGCTGAACCGATTTTAAATTTTGTTGGCTCAATTTGTGCATTTATATCCAACTTAGGTTATAGGCAATAAGAAAAATCCCAATTTGTGAGGTAATTGTCAGTTTTTGGAACTTTGCAAGAAATTGATCTATAATTTACACAACGAGGAAATTTTACTCTATTATCTGAAGAAAACAGGCTTATTGAAGTGTTTAACTTTTTATTATTATTATTTTTAATATTTCATAAAGTTTGATAAAAAATTAATATTTATTGCTGTTATTGGTTTACCTTGTGAAATACCTGAAGAAATCTTTTAAAGGTAATTGCCACTTTGCAAGAAATTGATCTATAATTTACACAACGAGGAAATTTTACTCTCTTGTTATTAAAACAGGCTTATTGAAGTGTTCAACTTTTTATTAATTTTTTTTTATTATATAATATTTCATAAAGTTATTTGACAAAAGTTGTTTATTGCTATCATTGGTTTACCTTGTGAAATGCCTGAAGGAATCTTTTTAAGGTATAAAGGGTACAAAAATATAAAAATCATACACATGTTTCACGAATCAAAAATAATTTGTCCTTAGGGATGACATTAACTTTAGGGATGAAAAGGACTTCCGTTTTTGCACCAGGATTTAGAAAATAAGGATTGATAGAGATGTATTCCTTTAGAGTTCAAGATCACATATATAATATATTAGGGTGGTCCTTAAAATGGTCATTTTCGAATTTCCTTGCTCCCAGGGGCTCAAATGGTTCCAAATAGATAAAAAACAATTCTCTGAAAGTTTTAGCTCTTAATATTAACGTTTAGATAGAACGCAATTCAATCAAAGTTTGTATGGAAAGAGCATGGAAAAATTTTTGAACATTTAAAAAAAATGTTTTAGGTATAACTTAGCGACAAATGAATGAGTTTTATTCATTCATTTGTTCGCTAAATTACATCTAAAAAGCATTTTTAAAATTTTTGAAAAATTTTCCATGCTATTTCCATACAAAACTTTGATTGAATTGCGCTCTATCTAAACGGTAATCTTAAGAGCTAAAACTTTTAGAGAATTGTTTTTTATCTATTTGGAACCATTTGAGCCCCTGGGAGCAAGAAAATTCGAAAATGACCTTTTTAAGGACCACCCTAATAATATATATATATATATATATATATATATATATATAATATTTATAATATTTATATATATATATATATAATATATATATATATATATATATATATATATATTTGAATATTTAATTTATTTGAATTTTCTATTTTTTGTTAGTTTTCTTTTAAAAATATTATCTATTGGATTGACATTAGAATCCTTTTTGTCAAATGTTGGTTAATAACTCATTTTTTAAAATTTTATTCAGGTTCAGTTTGCTCATCTGTACAGTCATTTTATTAATTTTTTACTTAGTAATAAATAAATTAAAAAATATCTTTTTGTTTTAAATTGAGGTGTAGTTTGCTTATCAATAGAGCCCCTTTTCTTATTTTTTTTATCAGTAAAGTATTTTTCATTTACATTACTTTGTTTGCCAGTAGAGACCTTTTTGTTATTTTTTATTTAGCAGTTAGTAGTTGTTTTTTTAATTTAAATTTTGTTTGCTCGTCAGTAGAGTCCTTTTGTTAATTTTTTATTTAGCAGTTACTAGTTTTTTTAATTTAAATTTTGTTTGTTTGTCAGAAGAGTCCTTCTTGTAAATTTGTTCAGTTAGTAAACAATATTTTGTTCAATCAACAATTATTTTATTTTGTCTCTAATTTTATTATTTGCTCATCAGTAGAGCCCTTTTGTTAAATTCTAGTTAATAGAGAATTTTCTTTAGATTCTATTTACTTGGCAGTAGAGTCCTTTCTGTTAAATTTTAGTTAATAAAACTAAAAATTCAATTTTCCTCGTCAATATAATATTTTATCATTATTTTTAAAGCGTTTATTTAGGTTTTGTTAAAGTTTTGCTTAGTAAATTATTTTTCTCAAATTTGGATTCATTTTGCTCATTTTGCTTTTTTATGCATTTTACTAAATTTTTATCAAAATTGAGCTGTAATTTTCTTTTTGGATGTGCACTTTTTGTTATAAAGTATGTATTGCAGAACAATATTTGGATAGAAGGAAAATCTGAGTTTAGAAAAACTTCTTGCTCGTCAGTAGAGTTCTTTTATGGTATCTTTACAAAGTATACAATTTTATCCTAATTGCCTCATATTTATTTAACCAAATATATAAATAAATTTCTCCCAAGACAGATGTCTTAATTGTAATTCATTATGAAATATTAGTGCCTGCAAAAAAAATTCAATTTGCCCGTCAGTAGTGACTCTATATACGATTTTCTACGTTCTTCGTGTCTTTACAAAGTATCTAAATTGTTTCCTAATTGTCTCCTAATTATCTAAACATAAATATCATTCCGCAGATTCCTCCCAGATGTATTATAATTCATTTTGAAATATTGGTGTCTGCCAACAAACTTCATCTGCCAGAATTGCGTTCATTAAATTTATTGCCAAATAAATTTGAGGTGATCGTAAAAGATCAAAAGCTTCAAAATTAGATGGAATCATTTGATTTGATTTGATGCATTCGACATAATTTGGCAGAGGAGGAAGAATTAGTAAATGTCAGTTTTAGGATTTTGGTCAAATTCTAGAACAATATTTTCCTAATATGATCCTTTGTTATTTTCTCTAAATAATTCAATTTCCAAAGTGCTAATGACTCTGATCACCTCTGGCATTTTGATTCTGAATGGTGGCCGTTTGTTATCCAGACACCAGACATTAGACACCAGACACCAGCAGTCGACCAGCACCAGCAACAAACTGGTTCTATGCTATTTGCTATTTAGTCTAAAGTTGATTAATTAGTTCGAATAATTAAGATCTTATATGCGGTGTTCTATCTGCTTATTTATAATTAGACGACGACAGGAGACCGGGGGTAGAGGTAATAGTTATAATAATAGGTTGTCAAATATCTCCCTTCCGCCTTTTTGTATTATAAATCAAGAGCAAAAAAGCGGAAGGGAGATATTTGACAACCTAATAATAGATATTGAGGTATTGATGTTTGTGTGGATTATTGTGGAAGAACAAAGATTTGGATGAGAGGTAAGGATGGATTTGATTTTGCTGATTGTGGAAGAATTGTTGTCGAAAGAATAAAGTTGTGGACGAGGATAGTAAAGATTTAGCATTTATGATCAAGGTAGTATAGTGTTTGTTTCTTGAAGATAAGAAATTATGGTTGTTGCAAAAGAATAAATAAGAATAGTTTTGGTTGATTATCTGATCACAAAGAAGGATTCGACTTCTAACTTAATTTTTTACTAGCTTTTATGTCTTAGACAAATAAAACTCTCCTGACAACCATACTGAACCTAATAAGTTTAAGGGGCACACCTAGTGTGAAATTTTCAAAAAATCGAATTTTGAATTTTTCCATATTTCGATAGGTTATACCTTTAAAAATAATATACCAAAATTTTAAATCGATATCTTAAATAGTTTTTGAGTCACAGCCATTTAAAGAGTATATGTATCATTTAATCTTTAAACGCGTTTTTCTCGAAACAGCATTTTCCGAATTTGCTGCAGTGATTACTCAAAAACAAATGATCCGATCACTATCAATTTTTTTTACATGTTCTATATATAGTTCTCCGTAAAATGAACTATCAATTTTTTGATCAGATCAAATATCTAATTTTGGCAGTCCAAAAACGACCAAAATTTTAGATAAAATTCGACTTTTCTAAAAAACGCCGCCATTTTGTCAATTTTTGATTTTTTTCTCTACCGTAGGTCATATTATCTAGTTATCTAGTTTAACGAGAATTTTTTTTTAAGTTTCATCCACGTAGAAGGCCGTAATCACGCAGCAGTGAAGGACCTTTTTTTCGCGCCGTTGGAGATCGACGATAACTTAAAAAACATTTAATTTTTTTCTTCAAAAATTTTACTATGTATTCTTAAAACATGTATAAATATATTCCTAAAATTTTGAAATGATTGATAAACTAGATTTTTTAATATAAATTTCCAAAAATCACTTTTTTTAGGCGGTTACACTAGTTGTGCCCCTTAACAACTAACACAATACCAAAAAGGACTCTACTGACTAGCAAACTATATCTAAACTAAATAAAATTTATGAAATTAATAAGAGACTCTCTACAATAAATTATCTGCACTATTCTTACTCGTATCCATCTCAAATTTTCGGATTTTTTATTTTTACCTAGCAACATGTCCAAAAAGAATTGTTAAAGTGAAGATATTCATCAGCTCCTAATATAATCATCATTTACGACAAATCTGACAAACTATTCACGTAGATAAATAAATAAATAAATAAATAGAAACTCCAAAGATTGGAGTTTTGAAGTCCAAAGTCGTGTATCAAAATATAAGTCTTTGCAAATATAAAATCATTATGATTATTTAATGTTTCATGATACATTTTAAAACTAACTCGTAATCCAGGACAATTATACAAGGATAGAATTCAAAACCACCCTAACATGATGGTCACAAACTTAATAAAAAACCATGGCATTGAACGGCTCAGAAGAAAACGGCCTTTTTTTTATATTCTTTAGTAATCCTATAAAATGTAGAATTACTCGTAGGCTTAATTAAATATTTTCACAACAGGACTACATCTATATAAATATATGAACTTATCCAACATCGAATCGATCATCAATGGATGACCTATCGACCTTTTTTTGCTTTATTTAACAAATCATCAAAATTACTAAATGTTGTATAAAAATGACAGATTGTCATTCTTAAATGTAAATAAAACTAGCTGTAAGTGGAATTCTGTCTTAAGACAATTAAGGCATCGTGCCTTAAGGCAAATTGCTGGAACTTCCCGTACCAAAAATTATTATTTTTTTAAAAACGATTAACATTTTTGAAAAAAAATTATTTCGAAAAAAATAGATTTTTGAGAAACTATAAATTTGACAAAACATTACTTTTTTTTAAAAAAAAAAATTTTTCTTCATTTTGACATATTTTGGAAATTCTGAACTTTTTTTCAAAGCAATCGTACTGCTTGAACTGCATAGAGACGAAATGTCACAGCGCGCAAGTGCCGCGCCGCCGTCTAACGCATAAGCATTGGTACGGAACCCATAGGAATGTAAACAAAATTTATACTTATTGTTAAAATCTTTATAAAATATCAGATAATTTGATGTGCATATGTCTAATGATCATTTTTGATCGCCAAATGGCATTTTTTAGCAACCGCTGGACCTGCCTCCATGAAAATTTGATCAGTTCTTCATCTGGTTAATACAAATAAAATGTTTTTTAACTTCCCGTAGGGTAAGTTATTGTAATGGGCCGAAAATCGGAATTGAAAATTTTTACATTTCTCGACGTTTTGAAGGTTTCTGAACGTTTTGGCATACCTCAGAAAAAATGGATGTGTGTGTGTGTGTGTGTGTGTGTGTGTGTGTGTGTGTGTGTGTATGTATGTATGGATACAAATTTTCGTCCACGTTTTCGGGCGTACGGATCAACCGATTTGAATGGTTTAAAAAACATTCGATTCCTATTAATAAGGAGAAGAGCTGATTAGTTTTTGGCAAAGCCAGGTCCAGCAGTTACGGAGATAAGGAGCAAAGAGTGCAGAAAATAGAAATCGAGTTTTGGAGAGAACGGAGCATCCGATTTGAATGATCTAAAAAACATTCCATTAGTAATGATTGGGAGAAAGGGTTATTAGTTTTTCGCAAAGGCAGGCCCAGCCATTTCGGAGATACAGAGCTAAATGTACAAAAAATGGCAGTTTTTGAGAGAACTAAGCGTCCGATTCAATTGATTCAAAGAACTTTCTGCTTGTCTTAACAAAATAATTGATTTTGGAAAAAAAAAATTTGTACCATTTTTTTTTCTTTTTTTTTTTTTTTTTTTTTTTTTTTAAATTTTTTGTATATCGAAAATAATTCAGATTTTATTTTTAATTCTGACTATAGTTCTAATATACTTTAAACAAATAATTTCAACTCTGCAATTCAGTTTATATAATTATTATAAATATTAGACAAAAATACAATATTTATAATAATCTATTTGAAAACATTCAATATTCCTCGAACGTTTCGTTACGGTACGGGAAGTTCCAGCAATTTGCCTTAAGGCACGATGCCACCCACCCCACTAGTTGAATTATTAAAATCGGACGCTCCGTTCTCTTAAAAACTGATTTACCGTTTTCGGCACTTTTTGCCCCGTATCTTCGGAACGGCTAGACCTGCCCTCGCCAAGAACTAATCAGCACGTCTCCTTATCAATACGAATCGAATGTTTTTTGAATCATTCAAATTGCTTCATCCGTGTTCCCGAAATCGTCGATGAAAATTTGTATCCAAACACACACACACACACGCACATAAACACATCCATTTTTTCTAAAGCGTGCCAAAATGTTCAGAAACCTTTGAAATATAAAGATCTATAAAAATTTTCATTTTTTTGCGATTACTATAACTTGCCCTACGGGAAGTTAATAAAATCCAGGACAAACTTGTGTTGCCACACTTTACTTCGCTGATACCAAATCTCATGAAAAAGTGTCAATAAAGGTTAATAAAAAGTTTTCAGAATCTTCTTAAATGACATTTTAAATTTGGGTAGAAATAATCTAGAAAATATTAATTATTGATCAGATCTGATATTACTATTACAGTGACGGGTGGGTGAGAACTTAGGGTTGGGTATATATTTATCAATTTTGCATTATAAAAAAATAAATTGTTTCTTGGTTTTCTCAATCTTTCCAGAAGTGGTCACTCGTCCTTTGCCATAAGTTGTCTTTGACAATTAGTGTTTCAGACAAGAACTCTAAAAAATCTCCTGTATCCCAGTATCCCCCGGTCTCCTCTATCCACCTCAGTAGAGTGTCCAATGTATCTATTTGTTTGAATCCGTAATAATAAATTCATCTGTTGGAATCAAAAGGTGTGTCGTCCTGAAACGCATGTGCGTCAAACGCATCGCTTCAAGTCACGCACTCCGAAATTAGATCTCAAGCAGAAACAAATAAGCGAACGAAAGGTGAGAGAATTGAGATCCTGATCGAAGACGACGACGATTTGAGATCTATTTAGAGACGATCCGAGATCGGAAATAGATAGATTTAGAGACTTTGGTTCCGTATCATCATAATTTGTAAGAGGTTGCTAAGATAAGGAAACAGTAGGGTGGGATCATCATCATAACAAGGGATGGATACCTGGAGGAAAATACACGTTTGTGTATCATCGTACTTTGGAAGTGAAGCAAAATAATTTAAATAAATAATTTATTATTTTATCTACGATTTCTTCACTTAGGATTAACTCAATGGACGCAATCCTAACCTACTTATTCTTTCCTAATTTGCTTATAATAATATTTTTGTATTTTTCTATAATTTTTATTTTTGTATCTTTATTATTTGTTTATTTTAATTACTTTATTAACTTCCCGTAGGGTAAGTTATTGTAATGGGCCGAAAATCGTAATTGAAATTTTTTACATTTCTCGACGTTTTGAAGGTTTCTGAACATTTTGGCATACCTCAGAAAAAATGGATGCGTGTGTGTGTGTGTGTGTGTGTGTATGTATAGATACAAATTTTCGCCCACGTTTTCGGGCGCACGGATCAACCGATTTGAATGGTTCAGAAAACATTCGATTCCTATTGATAGGGAAAAGAGCTGATTAGTTTTTGGCAAAGGCAGGCCCAGCCGTTTCGGAGATACCGAGCAAAGAGTGCAGAAAATAGAAATCGAATTTTTGAGAGAACGGAGTATCCGATTTGAATGATCTAAAAAGCATTCAATTAGTAATGATTGGGAGAAGTGTTTATTGGTTTTTGGCAAAGGCAGGCCCAGCCATTTTGAAGATACGGGGCTAAATATGTAAAAAATGGCAATTTTTGAGAGAACTATGCGTCCGATTTAAATGATTCAAAGAACTTTCTGCTTGTCTTAACAAAATAATTGATTTTAGAAAAAAAAATTGTTTAATTTTTTTTTTTTTTTTAGTTTTTTGTATGTCGAAAATATTTCAGATTTTATTTTTAATTCTGACTAACATACTTTACAAATAATTTTAACTCTGCAATTCAGTTTAAATAATTCTTATAAATATTAGACAATGTTACAATATTAATAATGATCTATTTGAAAACATTCAGTATTCCTCGAACATTTCGTTACGGTACGGGAAGTTCCAGCAATTTGCCTTAAGGCACGATGCCATAATTGCCTCAAGACAGAATTCCACTTACAGCTAGTTTAATTTTTATTTTGTGTATACATCACACATTAGCTTATAGAATCTGTATTCTGATTGCTAATTATAAATAAATAAAAAAAAATATAAAAAAAAATTATCTACGAGGATTTTGAATATCAAGATTCAGAATTTTAAAAAAAGTAATATTAAAAGAAAGCAAGAATGATTGCAGGGATACCTGGTGCAGATTGCAAGATGAACTTGGAGACTCAAGATTTTGTCACTTGTTCCTTGAAGATGTGCTATTTAAAGTGTTTAGTGAGAAGAATCAGGATAATTTAGTTGTAAATAGATCGTATTATCATACTTTGGTAATTCAAATATTAATGATGTAGCTCTAGGAATGAACGGCATACTGAATTAAATGTTGTTTCCTGAGCCTTTAAGTGTAAACTCTGAATATCAAAACCTCGATTCTATTTTTTTATATCCACACGTTTCGCCAACATCCTTATCAAAACATGTAACTATATTTTTTAAAACTAAGTAATTATTCCAAAATATATAAATAATTGTTTCTATATAGTAAAATACCTTATATAAAATATATAAGTAATTGTTTTTATATAGTTTTTTAAATACATCTTAGTTAGGTTTATCAAAAATTTTTATCCCAAAAGTGTTACTTTAGTGTCTACTTTTTCTACCAAGGTGTGCAAGGATTTTCTTGGCATCAGTTTGCTTCTTCTTTCTACTTTCTTTTGCTTTCTTTTACTTTCTTTTTCCTATTAAAACGGAAATAGCCACTCAATCTGTACAGGAAATTTCACGGAGACGAAAAGAGACGAAACGGTTTATAACTTAAATGCTTTTCACATCGAACACATATATATATATATATATATATATATATATATATATATATATACTAGCTGGCCCCGGCAAACGTTTCTAATAAGAAATATTTCTAAAAAAAAATTAGTGTAAAAAAGCAAATTCTAAATGTAAAAATAAAAGGTGCAGCTAATACAAATTAAAGATACCACATATAAATATTCCCGAATCATATGAATAGTTATTGCAATTGCCAGCTTAATCTGAATTTGATTTCATCTTGGCATATTTTGATATTCAAGGTTTTGATATATTATTAAGGTACTTTTCGTTACTTCATTAATTTTTAATTATTATTTTTCATATTCAAATTTTCAAAAACTAAAAAAGATAATTGACCCAGATTTTGAAAAATTTGAATTTTTTTTTATCAGACTCGTAAAATCTGCACATGATCTGTAAAAAGTTTACAATATTTTCTCAGATTGACATAGAAATATTGTAGGATTAAAATGTCTAAAGTTTTTAAAATGTTTTTAACATAAAAATGTTTATTGTCCAATAATTAAACTTCAGAATACAATTCAGAAATTAAATGTTTTTATCGCCTAACCTACTGATTGCGTTTGTTTTTTACTTTTTCGGAATAAACTCAATGAAAAACTAGTGGTGTATGGCAACGTGCCTTATGGCAAATTGCTGGAACTTCCTGTACCTAAATAAACAAAACTTAATCAACCCGATTTAAAATGGACATTTCTAATATTTATAAGAATTATATAAATGAATTGCAAAGTTTAATCCTATTATTTATTTAATCAAAGTCTATAAGTGAACTTTGAAACCTTAGATAAAAATAAAATTAATATCTGAATTATTATTTTCGATATTCAAAAAAAATTATTTTTTGACAATAAAAATAAATCTTTTGCAAAAGCAATTGTTTCGTCAACACAAGCAAAAAGATTTTTGAAGGATTTAAATCCGATGCTTAGTTCTCTCAAAAAGTGCCATCATTTGCACATTTTGCATTACATCTCCGAAACGACTAGACCTCCCTTTGCCAAAATCTAATGACTTTTTCTCTCCGATATTACGAATGTTTTTTGGATCATTCAAATCGGTTGATCCGTTCTCTTAAAACTTGACATTTCAACACTTTTTGCTCCATATCTCCGAAGCCACTCGACCTGTCTTCGATAAAAACTGATCAGCATAGCTCTTAGTTAATAGGGATCGAAAGTTTTTTGAATCATTCAAATCGGTTTATCCGTACTCCCGAAGTCGTCGATGGAAAATTGTCTCCACACATAGACACACATCAATTTTTTCCGAGGTATGCCAAAATGTACAGAAACCTTCGAAACGTGAAGAAATGTAAAATTTTCAATTTAGATTTTTTGACGATTACTATAACTTGTTCTACTGGAAGTTAAAAATAGCAAAAAAAGAGTAAGAGTTCTGTGCAAATTTTACACAATTTGAAACCATTTTACTATTCTCTTAAAACCTCATAAGATTTCAAAATATGTATGAAGTCACAGAAATATACAAGGAATAAAATGTCTAAAAATTTTGAAAAGTTTTTGACATAATAGTTTTTATTGCTTTACAAATTCTATTAAAAAAGATAACATCCTTCACTTTTTAGGTAGATTTTGAAAATGCAGTATAATCGGGTTAAAAAATTGCTATTGTTATTTAATTTGCTAATATGTTTTGTATGCAACTTTTGAAATCGTTTGAGATTTTTTAAACTATTCTTGTTGTTAAAAGCATTTGCATTAAATTTTATCTAGTTCCACCAATATAAATTGAGATGTAGTCTAAGAAATTGATTTGATAAATCTTATTTCTGAGGGTTTTTGTTTTTGTAAAAATATTAATGGTGGTTGTACTGAAATACTGATATATATATATATATATATATATACATATACACACACAATTCTTTCCTTCCTCCTCCTGTTACTGTTAATGGTGTTTGTCCTGCACGTCGGGTGGCGCTCCACCGTTTCACCTTTATACTCTATATATGTTTTATTAATGGCCTTCGCGTGTATCTGAACCATAAAAGTGTAACCCAAGGTATATTTAAGTGGCCACTTTACTTTACTTAGAAAGCTAAAGAAAAGCTACGATTCTATTAAACCAACTGAGAGTGCACTGAAGATGACGAACAGAAACGTCAAGGTAATAAAATTAAGTTATAATCGAGACAATGTGAGAATTTTGTATATTTTTTCACATTTTTGTAAATAACTCGAAAATTTTGTTCACGACCTTCTTTTTTAGATTTTAGTAGATTCTAGATAAAATTTACTAAGTTTTCGTAAACCAACCTTATACACTTCGATATAAATTTTTGGTAAAAACAAGTTTGAATCGCCCTTATATATATCACGTATGCAATATCTAGAATATGGGATATTTTTGGCATTGTTTAAAATATTTCAGAAACTTTACTCCGAACTTTTTTTAACTTCCCGGGTAAGTTATTGTAATGGGCCCTAAAATCGAAATTGAAAATTTTTACATTTCTCGACGTTTTGAAGGTTTATGAACATTTTGGCATACCTCAGAAAAAAAGAAGGTGTGTGTATGTGTGTGTGTGAGTGTGTATGTATGTATGAATACAAATTTCCAGTCATGTTTTCGGGCGCACGGATCAACCGATTTGAATGGTTCAAAGAACATTTGATTCCTATTGATAGGGAAAAGAGCTGATTAGTTTTTGATAAAGGCAGGTCCAGCCGTTACGGAGATACGGAGCAAAGAGTGCAGAAAACACAAATCGAGTTTTTGATAGAACGGATTATCCGATTTGAATGATCTAAAAAACATTCAATTAGTAATGATTGGGAGAAGTGTTTATTAGTTTTTGACAAAGGCAGGCCCAGCCATTTTGAAGATACGGAGCTAAATGTGCAAAAAATGGCTGTTTTTGAGAGAACTATGCGTCCGATTTAAATGATTCAAAGAACTTTCTGCTTGTCTTAACAAAATAATAAACTTTGAAAAAAAATTTTTTTTTGTTACAACTTTTTTTTTCAAAAAAAATTTTTTTTTGGTATATCGAAAATAATTTAGATTTTATTTTTAATTTTGACTATAGTTCTAATATACTTTAAACAAATAACTTTGCAATTCAGTTTATCTAATTCTTATAAATATTCGACAATGTTACAATATTTATAATAATCTATTTGAAAACATTCAGTATTACTCGAACATTTCGTTACGGTACGGGAAGTTCCAGCAATTTGCCTTAAGGCACGATGACATACACCCCACTAGTTCCAATTTAGTTTAGCAAAACTTAGATAAAATTTACTTTATTTTCGTAAGAACTATTTTATACATTTTGATACAAAAATTTTGAATAAAACTAGTTTTAGTACAAATTTGATAAATATGATATTGAGACATCTTTATATAAATAAGTCAAAAACTCTGTGTTTGGATTTTTTTTTAAATTAGCTTAGCAGAAACTAATTAATTATTATTTTAGTGGTTTTAATTAATTAATTAGTATTTTTATAATTTATTATTATAAAATTTGACTTCAAATTTTTACTAAAGATTTGGTAAGTCCAAGGAGCCCTCAATCTGGTGCAAGGACATCTCTCCCTTTCCTTGAAGGAAATATCCCTCAAGGGACTTTGGCACTTGTCAAATCCTCAAAGGGATGATAATTTTCTCCATTCAGACAAAATGGTCGATGGTTTCGAATAATAAGGGAATTTATAGGGGAAAATTGATGTGCAGGTGCATTGACAGGCTTGCTGTACTGTATGTAGTATCAGTACATTCTGTCGAGAGCAAATAATTTTTATCATATAACATTTAAATAGTTCATTTAAAATTATCAAAGTATTTAGCAAATATGTACTGAATTAAATTATCTATGAAATTCACTTATAGTACGATAACTTACTCAATTATACTTGGTATAATTTAAAATCGTGATAACAAAACATTGAAGTAAAATGAACCGTATGAAATCATATAATAAAGACAAATTTAAACTTCTAGTTTTCTGTATTCATTTTTTCTAAGGCAGGTATATGGACGTTTTTTTCGTCATATTTTTTTTATTAATATCTATGATCAAATAATTTTCATAATTAGTTAATTTAGAAAAAAAGATACAAATTATATTCGATTTTGCCAACAAATCATATTCGGAATATAAAGGATTATTTTTCAAGAAATGACGATGATTTGAATAAAATCCGAATATATATATATATATATATATATATATATATATATATATGTATATATATATATATAAATTTCTATCGTAGGTGCATAAAATCGTATTTTAATATATATTGCGGTGTCACGTATTATTCTGTGGTAAATATTGTTCGAAAATCGTGTTTTGAATTCAATTTAATCATATATATCATAAAGTCGTATTTACATTGCTCCATAACAAATTTCTGTTTGTATATATATATATATATATAATATATATATTATACATTAAAACGTGACCATAAAATGCAGGTAGCAGATTGCATGTAAAATTAGTTTCCTATACGTACAAATTATCAGATTGGAATTATGCAGGATATAAATTAAATATATATATCGAGGATATTATATATATATACGTGTAGATATATACATATATATATATATATATATAATAAAGTTTTAATGGAATAAATAAAATTATATAAAAGTGCAACTTACGTTCTTATTAAGATTAAAGGAAATTTTACTATCGTTTAACCAATTTTTAAAATATAATTTTGTTCTAAACGTTATTAATTTTTATATACAGATTTGTACAATATACAATACAATATATATGTGCTAGAATAAGTTTTCAATGAAATAATTGAAAATATAAAAAAGTGCGACCAACGTTTCTATTAAATAAAAAAGAATTTTTATCCGAGGCAATTTTAAACTTTAACCAATTTTTGTAATATGATTCTGTTCTAAACATTATTAATTGTTATATACAGATTTCTATATAATTTTATAAGCTTTCGAACTGTCTAATGTAATATATACGTGTTAGAATAAATTTTTCATGAAATTTTACTCAGTATTTAAATTTACAATGTATGATGTTAAACCTTTTTTTATATGTAATTTTGTTCTGAACGTTATTAATTGTTATATACAGATTTTTAGACAATATTATTAGTTTTACAACTATATCATATAATATATATGTGGTAGAATAAAATTGTAAGGAAACTAAATTAGTAAAATGTAACTTTTATTTGAGGCAATTCTAAAATTCAACTAATTTTTGGCAAATAATTTTGTTCTAAACGTTAATAATTGTTATACACTGATTTATAGATAATTTTAACAGATTTTGTAAATTGTATAACAAAATGTATACGTGTTAGAATAAATTTTTATGAAATAATTGATAATATGAAAAAAATGCAAC